>NW_004445841.1:0-4995 GCF_000243295.1 Trichechus manatus latirostris | reverse complement strand
TTGACACACATTTTTGGGGAACACAACTCAATCCATAACAGGTGGGATCTAAGACAGATGGCCCTGAAGTAGACAGACACTACACCCAGAGTACAGCAAACAAGAACTAGAAATAAAGCAAGCAAGTGGATAAACATGTTATACTATAGAGACCTAGCTAGATAAAAGATGCATTATAGGAACCTAGGTGATTTGCAAGGATAGAAAAGGAGCTTTATAATGGCATGTGATCCCTCCCTCCTCACTCATTAGGATAAGGTGAGGAGAAGGGAAGGAAAGGAAGGAGAGTGGGCCTGTGGCCTGGAGGGAGCATTGGGCCAGGGAAAGGATCCTGGTGGGATGAGCAGGGGCAACTCTGAGTCCTGTAGAGTGTTCAGGGTTGAGGTGTCTGATGAGGGTTTTAGAGGCAGGGGAAGAAGACTATAGTCCTAATCTCAAGGTTTTGAGGGGCTTCTCTGGGTTCCTGGGCAGGGAGTTGATCTGGCCACAGATCAAGAGAACAATAGGGTGTAGATGCTAAGGTGGGACTGGGGGGAGAGGAGAGAGGGATTCCATCCTCTTTAAGCCCCCTCCCCCCAACCTCCCTAATCCGATGCCATTGAGTTGATTCTGACTCATAGCGACCCTATAAGACAGAGTAGAACTGCTCCATAGGGTTTCCAAGGAACGGCTTGTGGATTCGAACTGCCGACCTTATGGCTATCAGCTGAGCTCTTAACCACTGCGCCACCAGGGCTCCCCACTCTCCCTAAGAGGTTGGAATTTTCATCTGATTGGGCTTGTTTCTAAGACACTGATTGGGGACATTTGTCACTGTGCAGTAAAGAGGCTTACAAATGGCTGTAGCTGTCCCTTCTTTTTCTTCTTTTCCAGTGTCTGGAAGACCCTGGTGCTTGTTTTCTTCTCTCTCTTCCACTTCATGCAGCCAAAAATGGTAAACTGTCCTGGGGTCTGGTCACCTCTGGCACCTTTATCTCTCTTTTAGTTTTGCTCTAAGAATCTGGCCATTTATCACTGAAGCTTCCAGAGGCCAGTGGGTGGTAAGATTTGGACTTGGATGGAGGCAGTGAGAGCCTGCCCCTCTTTGCCTTGGGCTTCTAGGCTGTGCCTAGCAGTCCAGCTATGTTACCATTAGGGCTATCAGCTAACAAAGAAGTAGAGCCCTGTCTTCCTTTTGCTATTCTCCCTCATCAGGGTCCTCATGGTGAAGTGGCTCATGCAAGGCACATTTGGGCATTCCTAGATCCCCTAGCCCAAAGCCATAGAGCCAGGAGAGTCCCACGTCTATGATTCCTAACAGAAAATAGGGAAAAAAAGCCAGTATGGGCAGATTACCTGGCACCCTCTCTGCTTGTACCCTTCTCTCTGGGAGATGTGATGTGGGAAGTACAGACACCCAGGATTCCTGCTTGGGGGTCATGAGGTTCTCCCTCTCTTTCTTTGTGGCCATGGGGACCTGTCTGTGCCCAGGGCAGATGGTTCCCTGGCTCTTGTGTCTAGGCCATTTTTCTTAGTGAGCTGGGAGCAGACTGTCTAGTGTTTGGAGGCATCCCACTTGCTCAGCAGCTTTGGATTAAAATGTTCTAAATCCACCAATTATAGACCCTAAGCTGGAACCTCAAGGAGCTGGTACTTGGCTCTGAGCCCACGCTCCCCAGGACCGGTTAGATACTGAAATGAATGCTGCAAACGCGCCTGGAGATGAAGATGATGGGGAAGTGTCGGCTCCTGCAGCACATCTCTAGCTGTGTGGATTCTCTTTCCGGTCATGGCTGGTTCCCTTTTTTTGAGTTAGACTCAGACAAACATGAAATTTTATGACATGAAACTTGCCTGCAGAGATGGTTGAAGTGCAGATTCCAGACCCTGCTTGCAGAGTTTATGATTCAGTAGGTCTCATATATGGCCCAGGGATCTGCATTTTGAAAAAACTCTTCTGGGTGACCCTGATTAGCAGCCAGATTTGGGAACCCTTGTTCGAGTCCACCCTCCTCTTCTAGAAAGAAACACTTCAAGGTCACTAGTCCAGGCTCTCATGAGTTTGAATATGGAAGGGAGGCAGGGGAACAACTTGGGTCTTCCTTCCCACTTGTGTGTAGTTATACAAAGGTAAGCGATATTATCTGTGAAGGTAGTGCAGTGGGTCTGGCAGATCTCAGTACATAGTCCTAGGGAGTATTCATTTCTGAAGCTATTCAGAGCCCAATGAGTGGCCACAAATGGGACACTCTGTCTTATAGGAAAGTAGTAAGGTAGGGGACAGTGCCAGGGGGGTAAGGGGATGAGTTACGGCTTTCCCAGCAGGATTATCTTCCTCAGTGAATGATACTGCGTCACATAAGAGCCTGAAAGACAGCCACTCACTAACTTCCCTTCAGCTGCCCACCACTTTCTTTGCCTTGCTGGGTCTGATTTGGGAGAGGAGGCAGAGGTGGGAGGGGAGATCTTGGCAGCTCATCGTCATTTCAGTCAGACTCTATTCTGTTTTCTGCTGGATGAGTGCCCATTTGCCCTGAAAATCACTGACATCATGCAACCTGTGCTCTTCGGGATTCTGCCGGGGAAGGTGATCTGTGCTATGAGATTTAGCCCCATACGAGGAAGCAGAAGACCCAGATGGAATCTACTTTCAGCCACACCACCTCTTAGCATCTGAGCTCAGGCGAGGTTCTCAACCTCCCAGAGCCTTAGTTTCTTCATTTGTAAAAGTGGACTTTGATTTCTCTGTTGTTTCCCTTATGGAAGACTTCACAAACCAAATGAACTGATAGATGTGAAAAGCTCTTGATAATTCCAAAGCAAGGTTGATGAACATGAATACCTTCAAAGGTCTGATGATACTGTAAGTGAGTGGCTGGGCACGTGTAGTACAGTGAAGATTGGTGGGGGCTATGGAGAACTGGTGAACAAGCCCCCAGATTCAATTAGAAAAACTAATACCATGAGCTCCAAATAACTCCTATCTATGGGCCAAATTTGGCCTGTAGGCCAACAGTTTATCTCTACTGTAAAGTGTTGTTCAAAGGCTGGGGATTGTTACAAATTTCCATACCATATTTGTCAACTAGAGTATAGAAGCTTTCCAAATAATGACCTACAAAGTATTTCATGCTTGGACATATGTATGTGACAGACTCTAAGAGTGTGGGCTCCAGAGTCAGCCTGCTTAGATGTGGACCAAGTCTCTGGTGCATGGACAAGTCATTGCAACCTCTTCCACTCTCATTTGTTTTTCCTCATATGAATAATGGGAATAATAGTACCTACCTCATAGGAATCCTGTGAGGATTAAATGAGAAAATCCATGAAAAGTATTTGACCCAATGATTGTTCATAACTTGCTCAATAAAAATTTATTATTATTATTATTGTCTCTGCTTTGTTCTGAAAAGATTGAAGTGGCTTACCTACCAGTAACAACAGGATGACAACACAGAATAAAAGATACAGGTGGAGAAGAGTAGCACCTTAAGAGCAAAGATGACCATAAAGGTTTCATGAGGTTCCTGTTGTAGTTTTACGTTTTACTTTGAGCTTCCTGACAACCACTAGGAACAGGGAGAAATGGCCAGTTACAAGCTTCTTATCAAAGTGAACGATCATGACAGTTCCTTCTGCATCCTCACTTGTCTTTTGTTCAAGAAAAGAAGTAGAAAAGACCTTCAAACATAGTTAATAGACAGTGAATGTACCTGGATAACCCTGATGTATGGAGTTTAGAGACCAGTGTTTCCTCCTTAGCTTGTCTTAGCTCAGTTTGGTGTCTCAGTTGTTGTTAAACCTCAACTGGCCACTGGATACTGGATGTAGAATGGCCTTCTTCTGGCTGGGACTTCAGCGGTCAAGGTTTAGCCAAGTTTCCTCATCTTGAATACCCTAGATCAGGAAGCTGCTCACATACTTCAGTTGTCCTATCCTCTCCTGCACCTTGTACCTGACCCTCTCCCTGAGTAACCTGGTCAGTCTTCCCTTTCCAACATGAAAATGGCTCCTGAAATTTGCCACCTCTATTTTGAAGCCCTTTCTGAAGCTTTTCCAGATAGTGCTTTCCTGCGAGCATATCTGGTTTGAATTCCCAATGCTTTGACAGATCTGACATCCCATGCTTCTGATTATGCAGATGCACCTGCGATAGACTGTAGTAAGTACGTAATTGCTAGAAGAATGGTTTCTGGTTTGTGCAATGTAAATACAGACTATTGAAGTACAAGTTTCTAGAATACGGAGACCACACATCTGTTTGTTTTGCTCTGAATTATGTCCTAGGCACAGAAGAACTCTTAATAAATTGATGTCTGGATGAAGATGACAGTGTTGTCAGTAAATGATAATCATGAGGAATGCAAAAGAGGAAAAAATGACTTGCTTTGAATGTGAATCTTGGATTTTCAGGGTTTCTATTCAATGTGTTTATTTTAAGAAGGCAGCATATTGAGTTTCCAAGCACAATACAATTGCTGGATGAAATGAGTGACATATTATTTTACTGCTGAGTCCTTCTAAATATTTCTGGGACTCTCATATGTCAGGACAAAAGGGCTATCTTTTCACAACAGCTTGTGGCTTTAAAAGGCTTATTAATGGGAACATGAAGAAACAATTACATGAAAAAATTGATCGTTGAATGATTAAAGCAGCTTATAGTAAAATAAATTGCTAGTCCTTAGCCATGCTGTTAAAGAATACGGTTCATGAAGTTGATCATCAGGAAACTTGACAGCATTCACCAGGGATAGGTCCTTCTGGTGTTGCTTTCCAAGATCCAGGGAGGCACCTAACACCTGGTAAGCCCATTCCCTATTTATCTTTTCCTCTTGCTCCCCTCCCACCACCACTGAGTTCATTGCAACTGTGTCTATGATTCAAAATCAATTACCATTGAGTCAACTCCGAGTCATGACAACCCCATGTGTGTCAGAGTGGAACTGTGTTCCACAGGGTTTTCAGTGGCTGATTTTTTGGGAGTAGATCACCAGACCTTTCTTCTTTTAACAT
>NW_004445840.1:3226-4936 GCF_000243295.1 Trichechus manatus latirostris | reverse complement strand
AGCTTGGCTGGCCATGATTCACAGTGGTTTGGCAGTTATGATACAGTTTGGCAGCTATGTAATGATATAATCACCTCCATGATGAGATCTGCTGTGAGCAGCCAATCAGTCGAAACGGAGTTTCCTTGGGGTATGACCTACATCCAATATATGTGGACTTTCTGGGAAAGCTCAGGGCTTTTGCTCCCTCTGGATACCACAGCTGGCTCCTCATCTGACCTACAGTTTTTGGGACTTGAGGTAGCAGCTTACCTGCCAATGTTGGGATTCATCAGCCTCTGCAACCTGTGAGCTAGAGGCCTGCTGTCTCACCTGCTGATTTTGGTTTCACCAGCCCCTGCAGCTACATGAGTCAGGAGAAGCTTCCAGTCTGACCCACATCTCACTGATTTTACATCTCTTGAGAACCCAGCATAAGACAGGGTCCTAGCTATATTCTATCCAATGTCTTTATGTTTACCTATGAGGAAGCAGATGTGAAGGGAGATTGTTTCTCTTGTGTTTCTTTGGTGTTATCCAAAGCATCTATTTTAAAATCATGGTGCCCACAATTCCTATTTTACTATTACTGTCAGCCCATACCCCAGAAATCATGTATCTTGATTTTAGGTTCAAGCATTCCTCTGCAATGCTGTTTGAAAGATTTCAGCTCAGACCTAGAGTTTTCTCCCTAATGAAGTGGTTAGAATCTTCACCAATGGATCATCCCCTCCTGCAAATTAAGGCTTATCCCCATTGAACTGAATTCACACTTACAGTCTTGGCAGTTCAGGTTTTAGTTGTGGGAGAACAATGTAATTTACTGAGTTTACTGACCTCTAGGAATCCTCCTGAGAATCTTCTGTGTTGTTTTATCAGGGTACCTTGTACTAGATCCCCTGTGCTTTGTTTATCCAAATTAAGAGTGGACTTACTAAAATAAGTTACTTTGACATTAGTAGTGGTTTCAAAAACTCCAGCAGAGAATTAGAGAACAGAACATTATTTAATACATGTAATAATTGTGGTAGTGTAGAATTACTACAGTGGGTAGAAATTACTACACTGGGTTAAAAACCAGGTTGTGGGGTAAAACGGGCCCACCCTCTAGTACCAGTTGTGTATCCTTGGGAGTTTTTTGTTTTTTTTTTTTTTAAATAGAGAACCACTGAGGGAGGTCGTTTTATTTTACACATAGGTCTGTCATTCACTTTTAGTAGTTTCATCAAAGGTACATTAACATCCAATTATTCCAGCACCATTTGTTGAAAAGACTGCTCTTTCTCCAGTGAATTACCTTTGTGCATTTGTCAGATCAGTTGACTATATTTGTGTGGGTCTATTTCTGGGTTCTCTGTGCTGATCCATTGGTCTATATGCCTATTTCACAAATAGCAAAGTGTCTTGATTATTGTAGCTTTATATCATGAAATTGGGTAATTTGTTCTTCAGTATTGTGTTGGTTATTCTAGATGTTTTGCCTTTTCACATAAACTTTAGAATCAATTTGTTATCTACCAAATAGCTTGCTGGAATTTTGATTGGGATTGCATTGCATCTAGACTTCAAGTTGGGAAAAATTGACATCTTAACAATATTGAGTTATCAGTGTTTTGCCGTCTTCTGCATACAGATCCTGCATATATTTTGTTAGATTTATACCTAAGTATTTTTTTTACTGTTATTATAAATGATTTTTTAAATTTCAAATTCCAGTTGTTCATTGCTGAA
>NW_004445840.1:0-689 GCF_000243295.1 Trichechus manatus latirostris | reverse complement strand
ATTTGCATTTCTCTAATGGCTAGTGATCAGGAGCATTTCCTCATGTGGCTGTTCGCAGCCTGGGAAGTTTCTTAACTGTTCTGAAGATGGACAATGATAGCTACCTCTTTAGGTCGTTGTGAGAAATAACTGAGATCATATGTCTTAAATAAGGTGTTGTGCACAGAGTCTTCAACAAAATGAGCTATGAAATAAAAATTAACTAACTAAATGGGAGGGATTATTATATTACTAAGGTCCTTATTGGGACATGTAGGAATTTAACACACAAAGAGTTAGAGGAGGTATTGTGAAGGAAATGAGAAAACAGCAGGAGTGAAAGGAGTGAGGCTGAGGCCGGAGGGGTGCTGAGGACCGCCCCCAGGGAGGTCTGTGTTGAGGGGCTGTGGTGGGGGACAGTTTCCCAAGAGGGGTGCTGAAAGACAAGGAGGAATTTTGACGTGGTGTTTATGCAGGCGCAAGGGAGACCCTGCAGTGCCTGCCTTACCGCCCTTCACTCACCTGGGCAGACGGCACAAGGGTAGTTGCCCACACTGCCTGCTTTCCTCCTCCGGGCTTAGCTCCTGGCAACCACCGTCGTCGTTGTCCCCCAGCCCTCACCCCCGCCTCGGGTCGCCGGTTCTAAAATGAGTTGAAGACCCAGGGCTTCTACTCAAGCCTCAGTTTCCTCACTTGTGTAGGGGAGATGA
>NW_004445839.1:3899-4997 GCF_000243295.1 Trichechus manatus latirostris | reverse complement strand
AAAGGGGACTTCAGAGGTTTAAAGAGTAACTCAGGGCAATAGTCTCAAGGACTCTTTCAGCCTCAGTAGGTCCAGTAAGTCTGGATTCTTTAAGAATTTGAACTTCTGTTCCACTTTTTTCTCCCTTTCTGTCAGGATCCATCTATTGTGTCGCAGATCGGAATGTTCACTAATGGTAGCCAGGCACCATCTAGTTCTTCTGGTCTCAAAGTAGAAAAGGTGGTGGTTCATGGAGACAATTAGTTCTGTAGTCCAGTTCCTTCTCTCATTCTTGGGTTTCCATCTTTCTCTTTTATTCCAGATAAATAGAGACCAATAGTTGCAGGTGAAGAAAGAATTTGAAGTTATTAATCCAGCAACTGACCCAATAGCTGCAACAATGGACTCAAACATGCCATGAAGATGGCATAGGACTGGGCAATGCTTCCTTCTCTTATACATAAGGATGCCATGAGTTGGAGCGGACTTGAGGGCAACTACCGACAACAACTACCTATGCAAATGAGTAAGAGGCCGTTAGGGAGTTAGTCATCTAATGAAGTTTTTCTCTATGGGTAAAATTATTCCTTCTAGGTGAATTCAAATTAGAACTCTTTTATATGTGGCATGTGAGCTTATTTTCCCTGTAGTTGTAGTTTATTTGTACACATGACCTGATACACTAACCTATATGATCTCCTTTGACTTTCTGCTGCTTGTCCTGGCACCAGGACTGTATATTGTCTTCTAAAGGAGGATAAAGAAGCATTCACAGAAGGTCTAGAGGACAATTTTATTTTGTTGAAAATTACATTGTTTATATAGAGATTATATTCCTGAAAATAAAACCATTTCAGGTATAAAAGAACCATCATTTTAGTATTTACGTGGATAAGTTAAATCACACTAAGACTCCTTTTTCTTAAGATGGCTACTTGGTATGGTGGAAAAAGCACTAAATTGGAAGTAGACAATATACATGAAATCCCTTAAATACTGTGAAGTGCTGTACAAATGCAGTCTGATCTTTAGAATAACCTTGGGAGGTAAATGGGGATGGCATTTTCATTTCCTTTTACCAGCTAAAGAGACAAAGGCTCAAAAAATTCAAATAAGGAG
>NW_004445839.1:0-923 GCF_000243295.1 Trichechus manatus latirostris | reverse complement strand
CTCCTAGACCAGAGGAAGACTGATGACAAGGACCTTCCCCCTAGAACCAACAGAGAGAGAAAGCCTCCCTCTAAAGCTGGCACCCTGAATTTGGACTTCTAGCTGCCTAAACTGTGAGAGAATAAATTTCTCTTTGTTAAAGCCATCCATTTGTGGTATTTCTGGTATAGCCGCTCTAGATAGCTAAGACAGCTACCCAACAGGACAGAGTAGAATTGCCCCATATGGTTTCCAAGGCTGTAATCTTTACAGAAGCAGACTGCCACATCTTTCTCCCCCAGAACCACTGTGGGTTCAAACAGCCGACCTTCCAATTAGCAGCCAAGTGCTTTAACCACTGTGGGGCTCCGTTAAATTAAACAGTTCTCATTATTTCTGGCCTGCAAAGTATGCTTTTATAACATTTAATCAATTGAAACAAGAGATTAGTTATCCAATAGAGACATAATATTGTTGATTTTACCTTAGTTTTCATGAACAGTATGGATTCGGTGGTTTGTTTTAGTTAGTATTGAACACTGAAATGCCAAGCACTTCATCAATAGACTGGATTATGTTTCATTGCACTGCAAGCAAATCCAATAGCATGGGAAGCCCCAAGGCTCACTTCTGGGTTTGTTTGTTTTTTGTAGCTGCAGCTGACAACCGCTGGATGAACACTGGACATTAGAACACCTCTAATTTCTTCACATTCTCAAATCCAGCATTCCTTCAGAACCATCTGCATGAGGCCCTTTGTCCCTCCCAAAACCTGGAAGATGGCTGAGGATTTGAAGGGCTAAAGGACATTATCGAGGAGCCCTGGGTTAGCGTGGCTGCTAACCGAAAGGTTGGTGGTTCCAACCTACCCAGCGGCTCTGCAGAGAGACCCGGCGATCTGCTCCCATAAAGATTGCTGCCTAACAACATAATTCATGAAGAAA
>NW_004445838.1:3153-5000 GCF_000243295.1 Trichechus manatus latirostris | reverse complement strand
TCAGGTGCTATTCTCATTTTATAGATGAGGAAATAATCAGAACTTACTTAAGGACCCCCAGCTAGTAAGTGCAGAGCTGGCAGTTGAATCTAGACTGCTGCTTCCACAGCCTGTGCTTTTTTAAAAACAAACATATCAGATCCATTTATTAATTAAAAAAAAAAAAAAAGAACATCAGAGGCTGGCTGGTTACAGGCCTGCTTGTGAGCTTCCTTTGTTCTGGGCCCTGTCTGAGCGCTGGGGTGCAGTGGGGTGCAGTGCACTGGGGTACAGTGCCCTGGGTGCAGTGTGCTGGGGTGCTGTGCAGTGAGGTGCAGTGCCCTGGGGTGCAGTGCACTGGGGTATGGCTGCTTCTCTGTGTCCTTTGCAGGCTTGTCTTCCACTCCCTGGTCTCTAACTTCTGAAGTTTCTTAAGGCTCAGTTCTAGGCTGCCTTCTGTTATTTTTCTCTCTCTAGGTGAGCTTGTCTATGCTTAGAACTTCAATTTTTGCCTGTATGCTAGTGAGTCACAGAAGTCTTTATCTTCAGGTCTGAACCGTGTCTCCAGATTCCTACTTAACTCTTCCCTTGGATGGTTGACATTTCAAATCCAGCACATCTGACATAACCTACAGCTCACCCTGTGGTCCCAGAACGTCCTTCCCCCCTACCCTGCCCTTTGCTGAGACAGTGCCCACTCTTCTAGGTCTCAGTCCAGTCACTGTCCTCAGGAGCGTCTTTGTCGACCCCTCTAACTAGGTCAGAGCCTTGTATTTCACTCTCGGAGCACCGTGTACCTCTCCTTCATGGCGTTTGTTTTGCAGTGGGAATTTTACATTGATTCGATTGTCTCCCTCATTAGCCTCTTAGCTCTATTAGGGAGCAGATTTGTCTGTGTAGACTCACAGTCCCATTCCCGTTTCTTAGCCACATGTCTGGTGCGTAGCCAGCACTCAGTATGCAGTCATTATTTGTTGAGTGAACCAATAATTGCAGCACGTCTGTTTTTGGATGTTTCAGTTATTGTAGCTCAGATGTGACAGAATCTAGAGATGCACAGTGGCCCTGCCACCTGCCGCCGTGAGAAATGTTCCTTTTCCTTACAGGTTTGCTGGGTAACCACTTCCCAGGCCTTGAGGAAGAATACTCAGTGACTAAGCTCAGCCGTCTAGGTCAACAAACTGCTTTACAAAGTAGTGTGAATTCAGACCACCGGCAGCGCGCTCGTTGGTGGTAGGAACTGACACAAAGCATCAGTGAGGAACCTGTATATCTAGGAATGAGTTCTGTGCTGCTCGTCCCACGTGCGTTTGTTTTCTCATGAGTGGTGTTTCTCTCTCTCCAGCACTCTGATCTACAAGTTCGGAAGAACCGAGGAGCTGTGGACCTGAGAGTGCTTCTTCAGCCACGTTGCCTTTTCGTTACGTTCTATCTGTAGACACGTTTTTCTCTCTCAGCATAATTTACACATGGCCGAATGGAATAGGCTGTGCATTAAGTGTTTCTTTCCATTTCTGTGCTCTGAGTTTTGAAATAATTTTATGAAATCCTGTCTTTTTATTTTTCATTGACTAGATTATTAATATGTGCATAATATAGGACTGTGTATATGGGACAATGAGTATCAGCTTTTTATTCCTGAAGACTTAGGGCTTGATCGCTTCCCTGAGCCAGGGCTGTGCCATCATGTCATCTTAACTGCTCTGTTTCAGTGTGTCTAATTTCTGAAGATGTGCAAAAAATACAGCTCCATGTATCTGAAATAAGCACTGAGCCATTGGAAACAAAGGTATTTCAGCAAGTTGTAATTTATTTTGGCTTAAAAATGAGCTTTTTTTTTTTTAAAGGAAAAAAGTGTTTGTTCTTAT
>NW_004445838.1:0-1203 GCF_000243295.1 Trichechus manatus latirostris | reverse complement strand
AGAACAGAACTCCTCACCACTGGACCAATACGCAGCACAATGAACAGAGAGAATATGGAAGTTGTGAAGGATTTCATTTTACTTGGATTCACAGTCAACACCCAGGGAAGCAGCAGTCAAGCAATCAAAGGTTGTATTGCATTGGGCAAATCTGCTGCAAAAGACCTCTTTAAAGTGTTAAAAAGCAAAGCTGTCCCTTTGAGGGCTAAGGTGCGCCTGATCCTAGCCATGGTGTTTTCAATCGCGTCATATGCATTCGAAAGCTGGACAGTGAATACGAAAGACCAGAGAATCGATGCCTTTGAATTATGGTATTGGCCGAGAATACTGAATATACCACGGACTGCCACCACAACAAACAAGTCTGTCTTGGAAGTACAGCCGGAATGCTCCTTGAAGTGAGGATGGTGAGACTTCATCTCGTGTACTTTGAACGTTGTCTCAGTCATCTAGTGCTGCTATAACACAAATACCACCAGTGGATGGCTTTAACAAAGAGAAGTTTATTTCCTCACAATAAAGTAGGCTCAAAGTCCAAATTCGGGGCGTTGGCTCCAGGGAGAGGCTTTCTGTGTCTGTCAGCTCTAGAGGAAGGTCCTCATCAATCTTCCCCTGGACTAAGAGCTTCTCTGCACAGGGACTCCGGGTCCAGAGGATGTGCTTTTTTTGCTCTCGGTACTACTTTCTTGGTAGTATGAGGTCCCCAATTCGCTGCTTGCTTCCCTTTTATGTCTTGTAAGATAAAAGGTGGTGCAGGCCACACCCCAGGGAAACTCCGTGTCCATTGGATCAGGGATGTGACCTTAGTAAGGGTGTTCCAACCCCACTCTAATCCTCTAACTTAAAATTACAATCACAAAATGGAAGACAACCATGCAATACTGGGAATCATGGCCCAGCCAAATTGATATAACATTTTTTTGGAGGACTTAATTCAGTCCATGACAGACATGTTATCAGAAGGGACCAGTTCTTGGACATTATGCTTTGTAAGGTTGAGGGTCAGCAAAAAAGAGGAAGACTGTCAACGAAACAGATTGACACAGTGGCTGCAACAATGGGCTCAAGCATAATTTTAGATGGTGCAGGACCAGGCAGCGTTTCATAGGGTCGCTATAAGTCAGAACCAGCTCGACGGCACCTAACAACAGCAACTCCCTTTTTGTTGTGAAAAAGTACTCAAATGAAGCCTGTGCTGTTGTC
>NW_004445837.1:3388-5001 GCF_000243295.1 Trichechus manatus latirostris | reverse complement strand
GACTCAGAGGGACCCTATAGGACAGAGTAGAATCTCCCCATAGAGTTTCCAAGGAGTGCCTGGTGGATTCAAACTGCTGACCTTTTGGTTAGCAGCCATAGCACTTAACCACTACGCCACTAGCGTTTCCCATGGGCTAATAGTGGTGCTTAATGTTGTGAATATAAAACAACAAATTATACATAGCCTTGATTCTAAAAGTTTGTAGACTATAAGAGGAATTAATATATAAAAAAAGAAGTTTTAAAAGATACCACAGGCTCAATTTTTCAACAGGCATTGTGTTCAGTGAGGGCACAAAATTGGAAGTGATCCATTCTACTTTCACAGTTAAGATGCCAAAAGATGCTTGTGAAGCTAGTTATGGCTGAACTAGTTCTGAAAAAATTAATAGGAGTATGGGAAGTGTTATCCTGAACAAACTTCTTACTGATCTCAATTCAAATGTTGAAAAAAAAAATATTCAAGGTGAAGACTCTAACAGGAATCCACACAACCTTAATACAAAATCAAGAACTCATGGAGCTATGAAGTCAAGAGAAAGATGAACAGTGTGGTGCAATCGATTACTTCTGTGTGGCCTTTTTAGCCATGATCTTGCAACTCCCCAAGTGATTGGGGGGACTGTGCTGATATGACAATTGTGGCCCATCAAAGGGATTGGTCAGTATTTCCATCCTGCTGGGTTTGAAATGAGCCACCCTGGAGGATGGGAAGAGAAGATTCCACCACCTCCAAGGAAGAAAAGCCAGGAGCCAGCACATCCTTTGGACCTGGGATCCCTATGCTGAGAAGCTCTTGGAAGTAGGAGACAGAGAGAGAGAGCAAGTTGTAACCCTGAAGAAGGTGAGAAGTGGTGACAGCAGAGACTTGGCAGCAGAGATCTGGTAGCAGGAGACAGTGTGGTATGATGAGCTTCCTTGCCCACAGAGAAAAAAGGGTGAGTGCCTTTGAGCAAAGGCCTAGGGCCAGGGAGAGGCGTGCCTATGAGCATGGCTGGGAAGAGGCTGTCCTGATGGAAGAACAGCATCCTTGAGTGTTCCTGAGCCTGAATTGCAACCTGTTACTTCCCTAATAAACCCCATAATCTTGAATATTTTCTTTGAGTTCTGTGTGGCCATTGCAATGAATTATTGAACCCAGCAGAAAAGTAGAGAGTGTTGTAGAGGGATGATTGGTGTCAGAATTGGTAAAGATGGCAGAGAGAGGAGGCTCGTCTGGCCTCCACCTCAAGGGAGTCATGCTTGAGCTATTGATCTTGGTTCTCTTTCCCCCTTGTGGAGTTAGAGGAGGTCAGACACGCCCCCACGCTATTGTCACAAACTAGAAACAAACCTGTCCACTGAGACAAAATAAGTAAAATCTGTTTATGTACAACCTTTGCACTGAATGGAAGGGGATAAAATCATCACTGAGAATTTGTAACCATAATTCAGTCCTTTCATTCATTTTTTGACTGAATTTACACTATATAGGTTGTGCATTTATTTTTCTTCAGGACATAAAACACATTTTTAAATATGAAAAGAGAATGAGCATGAGACTATTAAAATGATCAAAGAGATGGAGAAAAGATAAAAAAAAATCTTTTAGAAAAAAATAATAAGTAATTA
>NW_004445837.1:0-1168 GCF_000243295.1 Trichechus manatus latirostris | reverse complement strand
TGTTAGATCTGTTGAAAGATGTAAAATAATACTGACTGTATAAATTGATAAGTGTAATTTCTACTTCTAATAATGACAGAGTAGGTAATAATATCTACTTTAAAAAAAAACAGAAAAGATATAATAAACATCCATTTCAATTAACTGGAAACTGAATGTGTCAGTAAAAAATTACAAGGCAAGATTCAAGAGAAGAGCAAAATGCAAAGAGTTGAGAATGGCAATAGCTACCACTTTTCCACTAGGGACATTTGCCTATCTGCCTCACACTTCTCACTGAAAAAAAAGTGGTTGGGAGACAAAGAAGCTAAGCAAAGCTTTTCAACTCTAAGGATATAAAAGGTGGACATCAAGCCATGCCAAGGTGATTATCCTGTTAAACACTAATGCTTCAGGTGGGAAATCTAAAAGATGCATCCTAGGAGAAAGAGTGAATAAAAAGTGGTGTAGTATTTGCAGAGATTGAAGCCTAGCTTCAAATTATGTCATTTTCAAAATTAGATTAAGTTGATCTCTGATTGCTAGCGCCTCTCAGCACCTATTGGACCAAATTTTTAAAATTAAAAAAAAAATCTTTGAGAAAGGCAAAGAAGGATGGTTCATAATGATAAAATATTTCATTTGCCAATAATATATAAAAATTTTAAATTTGTGTGCACCTATAAAATATCACGAAAATATATGAAGCAGAAGTTTATTAAACTAAAAGGAGAAATAGGAAACTAGTCCTTGTTTTATGATGGGAGAGATGTGAGTGTATCTATACTCTGTGAGGAAGAAAAATGTCTTCAGTAGAGTTGAAAATGTGGGAGAAAGAGTACCTGATAATGTGAAATCCAGGAACCGGAGCAGCTGCAGAATAGGACAGCTTTGTTCAAAATTAGACAATTTGAATTTTAGGTAATTAATGTGAAAAATGGAGGGAGACAAGATATGGAAGAGACTGAGGACTGCACCATACATTGCAAAGGTAAAAATCCAAATATGTGTTTGGCCAGGAGTCGAAGTGACAGCCTACAATCTGTTCTGCATACAACTCTGAGAAGAGAGAACAATAGGACACAAGCAAAATCATTTGTCTTCTTTTCACATAAGGGATAAGGCCAAACAATTAATTTAACATCAATTAAGAGTTTGCTGTCATATTCCTATTCTCCTCAAATTTTTG
>NW_004445836.1:2634-4975 GCF_000243295.1 Trichechus manatus latirostris | reverse complement strand
TTAGGCAGGAACAAGTGATCTAATTATGTTCAATAATTCATGAGACGTATCTGCGGGGGCCTTCCAGGAAAGGACTACTGGCTAATAAAAAGAGACACTTCGGGAAAAAAATCCTTTTTCTTCCATCAGATGTTGTTGTAGCTGGATGTGACTCAGGAAACCGCAAAGAGTAGCTAAAGAGCATACTGATACATTGAAGATGGCAGAGTAGAAAAATGGAAAGAACCTGGGTCTTTGACAATGTTATTGAGCCATTGAATTAACCAGCCCTGGATAAGTCCTACCTTGAGACTTCTTACTATGTGTGGCAATAAATTATTCTCCTTATTTAAGTCTTTGAAGCTGGTTTTCTGTTATTTATGATCAAAATCTTTGTAACAAACTCATTAAGTAACTTGGTGTTATGGATTGAATTGTGTCCCAAAAAAATATGTGTTGTAAATCCTAACCTCTATGCCTGTGGTTATAATCCCATTCGGGAATGGGTTGTCTTTGTTACGTTAATGAGGCAGGATTAGTGTAGGGTGTGTCTTGAGTCAATCTCTTTTGAGGTATAAAAGAGGTTAAACAAGCAAGCGAGAGAAGCAGAGATGGGGGAAGAATGATGCCAAGCTACATGGAGATCTTCAAGGAATCAGGAAACAAGCTGAAAAGACAAGTAACCTTCCTCCAGAGCAGACAGACAAAGTCTTCCCCTAGAGCCAGTGCCCTGAATTCAGACTTCTAGCCTCCTAAACTGTGAGAAAATAAATTTCTATTTGTTAAAGCCACCCACTTGTAGTATTTCTGTTGTAGCACCACTAGATAACTCAGACACTTGAAGAAGGTCACACATGCAGCAAATAGCAGATTCAGGATCCCTGAGTCTAAGTTCCCAGCCTCCCCACCACCAGCTCTGATCCTCATCTTCCATATCCTAGAGATGGCTAAGGACAGGCTGGGGCCACAAGAGTGAGGACCCTGAGAAGCATCAGGACCCTGGAAAGTCATTGAATGGAAAGGGAAGAGACACAAAAAACTAGACTGCATCATCCCTGGGATGACCCTTGAGGACACTCTTACTCACTTATATCAGTGCTCTTTTAGATCTGAGAAGTCTGCTTCCTTAAGAATTTTTGATCTACTCTTTTCCTCTTTGTCTCATCCTCCCTACATTGCCTATACAAACATTCTTGCCATACCTGAGTTTTTAAGAGTTTATTGTTTTGAATTACTTTTATCTCGATGTTTTAGAACAAATTATGGCTACATGCATTTTTTCTTTAGACAATGCTGAACACAGTGAATCTGCCCAGCTAAAATCATGAGAAATTTTTCTTTTAAAATAATTTTAATCTAAAGGTTGTACAGTCACATGTAGTTTCACCTTTTTTCCTTAGAAGACTAGTACGTAGCAGCATGAGTTTGATTTAATACGTTTTCAGGGTTAATTCTTTAAATATGGAGCCGTGGTGGCACAGTGGTTAAGAGCTATGGCGTGCTATGGCTGCTAACCAAAAGGCTGGCAGTTCAAATCCACCAGCCACTCCTGGAAACCCTATGGAGCAGTTCTACTTTGTCCTATAGGGTCACTATGAGTTGGAATCAATTCGATGTCAATGAGTTTTGGTTTTCTTTAAATATAATTTTCACTAAGCTGTCAAAGGTTAGGAAGTCAACTAGGCATTTTCTAGGCTCCATTTCTCAACACTATTCATCCCAAATGAATAATAATCAATATCTTCTAGCTTCCCCTACATTCCATCCCAACCTCAGATCTTGGATAAGTTGAAGCCAAATTGATCTTGGTTTATATAAATCCGAGAAAGGGATTTGGGGCAGGTTTCTTTTTGTTCTTCAAAAAAAAGGTTTTGTAATTCTTAAACATTAACTTAGTAGGCTTCAGGGTGCACACTGCAGAAAAAGGTTGGACTATTTGAATAGATTATTTTGTACTTATAAAGTAGATTACTATGCAGTGTTTTTTTTTTTAAATAAAAAAGGATGGGGGACTCTTTGTGGACTTATGTGGTACTCTCTTTGAGATATATTGTGTGAAGAGAAAAAAAATCCAAATGCAGAATGGGGTATATAGTATTTGCATTGGTCAGGATAGGTCAGGTTATGCTGCAGTGAGTGACAAATTAACCGCAACATCTCACTCTTTTGACAACAAAGGTTATTTCCAGCTTACACTATATGTCCAGCGCAGGTTGGCAGAGGGTCCTGCCTCACTTAATCATTCAAGGCTTATGGCACACGAACAACTTGTGTCACTGCCATCTTGACACATGGTTTTCAGGGTTGTTGTGTCAGGGGAAGAGAGTCTGTAGAGTATCTCAGACTGGAAATGATATATATC
>NW_004445836.1:0-1637 GCF_000243295.1 Trichechus manatus latirostris | reverse complement strand
TTATACACAGAAAACCCCAAAGAATCCACAAGAAAACTACTGGAACTAATAGAAGATTTCAGCAAAGTATCAGCATACAAGATAAACATACAAAAATCAGTTGGATTCCTCTACACCAACAAGGAGAACTTCCAAGAGAAACTCACCAAATCAGTACCATTTACAATAGCCCCCAAGAGGATGAAATACTTAGGAATAAACCTAACCAGAGACATAAAACACCTATACAAAGAAAACTACAAGATACTACTGCAAGAAACCAAAAGAGAGCTACATAAGTGGAAAAACATACTTTGCTCATGGATAGGAAGACTCAACATAGTGAAAATGCTAATTTTACCCAAAGCAATTGTCATGGATTGAATTGTGTCCTCAAAAAGATGTGTGTAGCAACTTGGCTACGTCATGATTCCAAGTATTGTATGATTGTGTAATCTGATGTGATTTCCTTATGTGTTGTAAATTCTATCACTATGATGAGGTTACATGTGATCTTCTTATGTGTTGTAAATTCTATCACTGGGATAAGGTTATGCTGATGAGGTTTACAAGATCAGATAGTGTCTTAATCCAGTCTCTTTTGAGATATAAAAGAGAGAAGCGAGCAGAGACACGTGGGAACCTCATACCACCAAGAAAGCAGTGCCAGGAGCAGAGCATATCCTTTGGACCTGAGTTTCCTGCACAGAGAAGCTCCCAGACCAAGGAAAGACTGATGCATTACGAGGACCCTTCTCCCAGAGCCTACAGAGAGAGAAAGCCTTCTAGAGCTGATGCCCTGAATTTGTACTTGTAGCCTACTGGACTATGAGAGAATAAATTTCTCTTTGTTAAAAGCCATCTATTTGTGGTATTTCTGATAGAACAGTACTAGATGACTAAGACAGTGATCTATGGATACAATGCAATCCCTATCCAAATTCCACTGCATTTTTTAATGAGATGGAGAAACAAATCACCGACTTCGTATGGAAAGGGAAGAGGCCCCAAATAAATAAAGCATTACTCAAGAAGAAAAACAAAGTGAGAGGCCTCACACTACCTGATTTTATCTACCTATTATACCGCTACCTATTATACCGCTACCTATTATACCGCCACAGTAGTCAAAACAGCCTGGTATTGGTACAACAACAGATACATAGACCAATGGAACAGAGTTGAGAATTCAGACATAAATTCATCCACCTAGGAGCAGCTGATATTTGACAAAGGCCCAAAGTCCATTAATTGGGGAAAAGACAGTCTCTTTAACAAACAGTGCTGGCATAACTGGATAGCCATCCCCAAAAAACTGAAACAAGACCCATACTTCACACCATGCACAAAAACTAACTCACACTGGATCAAAGACTTAAATATAAAATCAAAAACAATAAAGATCACAGAAGAAAAAATAGGGACAACGCTAGGAGCCCTAATGCATGGCATAAACACAATACGAACCATAAGTAACAATGTACAAGCACCAGAAGAGACATAGATAAATGGGAACTCCTAAAAATCAGACACTTACGCTCATCAAAAGACTTCACCAGAGTGAAATAAGTCAATCACAAAAGGACAAATATTGTATGAGACCTCTATTGTAAAAACCAATGAAAAAGTTCACACGCAAAATGTAACAATTCTTGTTG
>NW_004445835.1:0-4979 GCF_000243295.1 Trichechus manatus latirostris | reverse complement strand
TCTATAGACTTCTGAAGTATGAATTGAGATCACTTCCTATATAGTACTACTGATGATTATAATAAAATAATAATTACAATTTATTGAGCACTTACTATGTGCATCACTCTGTTCTTGAGAATTAATAAAATTATAAATGTTCCAGTAAGTAGGTTTAAGTTTTTGCATATTATGAATGAAAGAACCAATGCCTACAGAATATAAGCTATTTGCCCAAGGTTGAATATCTTAATCGAATAAATTGCTCCCCATCAGTGGAAGGAGTCAGAGCTCTTTCTGTCCTACTGTTTGGGCGCAAATGGAAAGGACAGGTGCAGGTAACTATGCTGTGATGCTTTATGCTGCTGACACTCCTAGGTGTTTAGCTTAAGCCAGTTTGAAAATTTCAAGCCACCCTTGAATTCTGGCTGCTATTGGAAATGGGCACCTAAGAAAATCAGACTTGAAGTTCATGGCCTAAGAGCAAGACTCTAAATTTCTGGCATCTAAAGCTAACTCCCATTTTTCCTCCCTTGACTGATACTTTTTGCAGCCCTGGTGGCGCAGTGGTTAAAGTGATCGACTGCTAACCGAAAGATCGGCAGTTCAAATCCACCAGCTGCTCCTTGGAAACCCTATGCAGCAGTTCTACTCTTTCCTATAGGGGCGCTATGAGTCAGAATCAACTTGACAGCAACAGGTTTGGTTTGGTTTTTGACTGATATTTTAGTTAAAGGAATCTCTTATTAAACTGTGAGCAGAACAGCTCTGCTTACTCATCTTCCAGTATAAGCCAATGAACAGGTTCATTCAATCCAACCAGTAAACATGGATGATGTTGTTGTTGTTAGCTCCCTTTGAATTGGCCCTCCCAACTCACAGCAACCTTATGCACAACATAACAAAATGCTGCCTAGTACTGCACCATCCCCATGATCATTTGCGGACCAGACCTTCTGTGACCCACAGAGTTTTCATTGGCTAATTTTCAGAAGTGTACCACCAGACCTTTCTTCATAGTCCATCTTAGTCTGGAAGCTCTGCTGAAACCTGTTCACCATCATAGCAACATGCAAGCCTCCACTGACAGATGGGTGGTGGCTCCTGAGGTGCACTGGCTGGGAATCAAACCTGTGTCTCCTGCATGGAAGGTGAGAATTCTACCACTGAATCACCAATGCCCCCAATCTTATAGATTTTGCGAGACATCTGTGTGCTTACTGCAATTCTCCTTAAAATACTTCAGTTTTTAGTCCTGGTTTAGATAGCACCTCCACTGAGAAGACTTCCTGACCTCCTCGCTAAGATTGAATTACTTGTCCTTCCTTTGTACTCCCACACCTTCCAAGACTTTGTTTGCCATAACTTATCACACATTGTGTTATAATTGCCTATTTACTTGTCTGTCATCTTCAGTATTTGTTGAGCATAAGGACAGGTTATTATTCATTAATATATTCCAAAGTTTTCATAGCCCTTTCAAGACTCAATTATTTTCTGCTTTGAATTTTTTGTTGATACCATTGTTTTCATTAATGGACACAATGAATCATTGAGTGTTGTTGAATTTTTGGTAGGTAGTATGGATTTTTTTTTCTTGCCCCCTCCTACAAGCCTACCCTTAGAGTCCAGAGGGACATACTTTGTCCCACTAATTCTATGCCCGGAGGGCCCCCCCCTGAGTCCACTGGGACATATTTGTCCCAAAAAATTTTCAAAATTTCTATTTTTCCTACCCAAAATGCACACACCTTATACAACATCCAGTAGAAACAGTAATTTGTGGCACACACCCATTTTTTTTTGTTGTTGTTGTTGTTTTGTTTTGTTTTTTGTTTCAAACAGTCATAAAGGCTCCTGCCTCGCAGCAGCATGCACTATCAGTGGGAAAGCAGCTTCCCAGCAAACCTGAGAGATGGAAAAAGTGGGTGGGCAACCATATATCCCACCAGTCATGAAAAGGATGGTTCCTAGCATAAACACAATAAATTCACAAAATATGATAAATAATTATATATGAAAGGATGAATAAATAACAAGTTAAGTTAACCAATAGGCTAAAAGAAGGCAGGTTATACATGAAACAGGAAATACTAAATATAAATATAAAATAAAGTAGGAAATTCAAAACATGAGAAAAGTTCTGCTTCAGCAAACTCTTCTAGACTTTTACAGCCAGAAAATCTAGAAATAAGCTATCCCATTTCAGCATATATGTAAGTTGTAGATTAATTTGGCCCTGATAATTGCTAGTCATTTATAGAAAGTAAAAACAACAATAAAGCTTTGCTGAGTGACCTGAAAAGAAAGCTGGATGCAGAATTGAGGTCTTCTGGTTTCACATAAACCATCCTGTAATTTTTAGTTCACATAATATCTCATCTTTTGTGTTGTATGTGTTCAATTCAAACATGATGATCCCAAGGCAGGTTAGGGGAAAACAATCAGTTTTTGACACCTTTGTCTTTGAAATCATAAATCATCTATGGTTCAGTGGACACTCTTGCCTCAAAGTGTACCTTGTCCTCCTTTGCTCTCAATCCCCTAAAGGCTACAGGCATCCCTCCCAATCAGAATTTTTTGACTAGAACTTTTTTTACTTCAAGTGCACTCGGGTACTTGAAGAAGCTGAAGAGGCAATGTCCCAAACTGGTAGTTAGTCTTACATGGCAGGAGTTGACAAAGAGGCAGCAGAAATATAAGACTGGTAGTGGGTAATAAAGTGTTTCTGGAACCCTCTCATCCCATTCATTTAATACTTTAACAAATCTATGATAAGATCATATCAACAGTAATTTTACAAATCTTCTTTTCATTTGTTTTTGTTAGAAGGCTACACCTGAGTCATTTTGATGATTTCTAATATTTTTTTTTTTAAGTTTTAAGAAGCTGGGCCAGTGGTTTTAAATGGAAAACAATGCCAGTTCTCATTGTGCTTAAATTATCCATTATTAGCATGGTTCTGAATACAGTAAGCTGCTACCAATGATGATCATTTGTGTTTAGATTGCTTTTCTAAGGAGTCATTTCTGCATGGTTGAAGGCCCCAGAAATCCTCTAGTGACTAATAATACAGAAGTCACAATACATAAACCCATACCATGGGCTCTACCAAAAACCATACCCGTTACTGTTGAGTCGATTCCGACTCATAGCGACCCTACAGGATGGGGTAGAACTGCCCCATAGAATTTCCAAGGAGCGCCTGGAGGATTTGAACTGCCAACCTTTTGGTTAAGCAGCCATAGCTCTTAACCACTATGCCACCAGGGTTTCCACCATGGGCTCTAGTATGGACAAATGCCTCTAACCATATAGGGTAGAGTGATGAGTTTTCCTTTAACCCTGGGTGCAAACATAGGTTTTCACAAAATATAAATTCCTAGAGCCTTTCTAGAAGTGCATAGAAATACTAATGAAATTAATGGCCTAAAAAGCAGAAGTACTAACCATTAAATTAGAAAACTTTTGTGAAGCGAAAATGGAGCTGTGTTTAACACTGGATAGGAACAACAAAACAAGAGGATTTCTAAGCTCTTTGGAGAAAGAAATGACAAGGACAGGAAATGTACATCTCTGTTAAGTGAGAGGATGGACTTGGGTGGAAGATGTACAAAACAAAAAAAAGATCATCACTCAAGTGATTTTCTGTACTCTGATCTAAGCAAAGTGATCAGCTTGTCATCATTTAAGCTAAGGTAATGAGAGGCTGTGGTAAAGGCTGTGTTGGAAGCAGTGTAGGAATACAACAAGTAACTCTACTAAAAAAAGAGTACTAGAGGGTGCTAGCAAGGAAGTCAGAAGACCTGGGTTCTGGTGTTGCCAGTGACATTTCCTAGCTTGGAGTCCTTGTGTCCTTGTGAAGATTCTTCAGGGAATGGTATTTTATACCTTTTCCAGTTCCCAATCTCTGTTGTCCAAGTGAAGTGAGTTACTTATCTGGGTTCTAGGGAACAGCATGATATTTAGTAAAAGGGGTAATTGGGCATAACCACCAATAGTAGTAATGATAACGCTTAACATTTACTGAGACCATTCTACGTGCCAGAAACTTCACTAAGTGCTACATGTTCTTGCTCTCACTTAACCTGCATAACATCCCAATGACATGGGCATCACAGGGCAGGGCCACCTTATACAGAACTAGGTTCTAAAATCAGCCTTTTACTATTTACAAAATATCGTTAACTAGAAAACCCCTAGAGATAAAGCAGGAGATGGTTGGATGATTCTAAAGAGCCCCTGCCTTCCTAAAGAGTTTACTTCTTCTGTCTTAATATTAAGCCTCAAGGACCTCAATACATGTGATTTAAACTAATTACACAGTGAAATCCCAAGAGGAGAATTAAAATACTTAGTGGAATCCCAGGGGATGGTTGTGTGATAGAAGAGGCACACTTGTTAAATGCATCACAGGAGACAACCTCCCCGCACCTGCATTTTACATTTGAGGAGATTCAGGCTAGAGAAGTTGAGTACATTTTCCAAGGTCAAGAAGGTAATAAGTAGTGGAGCTGGGATTTAAGCCAGAGACCATAGGTGTCACCGCTGTGTAATGGATAAGCCCAGTGGAGGTAGCGTTGTGTACACACTTCAAATAGATAGAAGCAATTTCCTTTGTTAGCAAAGTATCTGGAAACAGAATATTTGTAAAAAAGATAATTATATATGTTTCAACAAACAAAAAAAACAGAAAAAAGTATACAGCTGGGAAAGAACTTTCTCAAATTCATCAATTATCCAGTCCTTAAAACTAAGAATGATAATTTTGTGGACTTACATAAAAGCCTATGCTTTGATGAATAAGTGAGAATTGTAACTAAATTCAATGTACCAAGTTTTTAAATGGCTAACACTTTTTTTTTTTTTTATTGTACCTCGGGTGAAGGCTTACAGAACAAATAGTTTCTCATGAAACAGTAGTACACATATCATTTTATGACATTGGTTAACAACCCCACAACATATTAACCCTCTAACTTCTCAACCTTTTTTTTTTT
>NW_004445834.1:2982-5008 GCF_000243295.1 Trichechus manatus latirostris | reverse complement strand
GGTGGTGTGGAATCATGAGACTGCCCCAGGTGGAGGAAGCAGCAGGTGTAGATAGGGAAGTGTCACCATTAAGAGCACATGGGCTACAGTGAGCCAGGCCAAGGGCTGAAATATGTGATCGATGCTGTGTGGCTCTGGAGAAGCTAGTTCTCCTCCCTGGGCCTCTGTTTCCTCATCTGTGAAATCTCAATTGCCACCCTACTTCAGGGGGTGCTGTGAAGATTAAATGAGCTAACACATGGAAGTCGCTCAAACTGGTGTCCCCACATAGTCTCATTGCTCAGAAAGGTTTCAGAGCTGGTGGGATTTGTACAGGAAGTTGCTGTGGTCACATAAGCAAAGTGGAGTCACTTTCTTCTTCTCCCCACTCCTGCACTTTTAAATCCCCACTGACCTCGTGCCACCTGATTAGATGCCTGAGTTCTGCTCTGCAGTGTCCCTGAGGGGCCCATAGAACCCAGCAAGAATCAGGCTCTGAAACCTACCATCTCGATTATAAGCTTTGCTAAACTTTACAAGGTCACAAATTGTCTGGTCTTGAGACAGAGATAGGAGGGTGGACCGCAAAGACTCTTGTCAGAATTGCTCAAGTCCCTTCCCCTGGGGTTCACCTTTAATGAAGCAAGGCCTCTGCTTCTTAGCAGGATCTCTGGAGGTGGCTGGATGCACACGCAGGACCCACACTGTGGTTCTGGCTCCAGCCCTGTAAGCTGCCATTATCAGACTTAATATCATGCTCAATTTGATCCCTATGTTTTCCAAGCTTAGCAAAGCAGATTCTTCCTTATTAATCTGCATTTGTACTTAAAGATAGCACACCAAAGTTCAACCTCTTTTGACTTAGCTGAACGAACACGAAAAGGTCAAAAGACGTTTTCATAATGAGAAAACTTCTCCCTTTTGCTCTCTCTGCTCCCTCCCCAATCATCCTCCCCCTCCTCTGTGTCTTTCTCTTCTGCTACCCTGCTCCTAAATCCCCAAGGCTGTGTCCACAGACCCTGAATCAGGAAGAGGACAGAGCTGGTGGTGGTGAAGTGGAAGAGAGACAACTGCTGAGCGGTGAAGGGCCCAGCTTGGGTCAGACGGACCTGGATTTGAGCCCAGGCTTTTCTACTTTCTCCCATTGGAGCCTGGAGCAATAAACAGTGTATCTCTGAGCCTTGGTTTGAATATTTGTAAAATGGCTATTAAAATTGCACTTACTTCACGGGCTGTTATGAAGATTAAATGAGATAATAAGTATGAAGTGCTAACACTATGTCTGGCATAAGGGAACTGATCAATAAACTGTACTGGTAATATTGTAATATTGGGTGTTTAAGGGCTCTCCACTGGGAGTCAGGAGGTGGGGGTTCTGGGACTGCCTTGGCCTTGACCACAAATGATGTACTTAACTCTCGGGGATCTGATTTTTCTCCCAGGAAGTGGGAGGGCTAGACTGAGCATAATCAGAGCACAAGAAGATGGAAGTCCGTCAAGAGTCATTCCTATAACAGGTAGGAAAACTGATGTCTAGAGAAAGTGAGTGATGGTCCACAGTCTTATGGCCGGTTACTCTGTCTGCTACATCCATGAAACACGGTGACTCCTGGGCCATGGAAGCTGAAAGCCTCTTAGAAAGTATTATGACCTGAATGAAAATGAAAGCATACCAAAAATTGTGAGATGCATCTAAAGCAGTACTTTGGAGGAAATGTATAGCATTAAGATGCTCATATTAGGAAAGCAAAAAGGTCTCAAATCAATAATCTCAGGTACCATTTTAAGAAACTAGAACAAGAATAGCAAATTAAACTCAAAACAAGCAGAGGTAAATGATAAAGATTAGAGCAGAAATTAATGAAATTGAAAAAAAGATAAAAGCAATGAAACCAAAAGATGATTCTTTGAGAGATCAATAAAATGATACATATATACCCAAAATGATTGAGAGAAAAAAGAGAGAGAAAAAACACAAATTACTAATATCAGAAATGAGAGAGGTAAACATTAGTGACAATGAGGGAAACTCTCCATGAGATGGATT
>NW_004445834.1:0-2066 GCF_000243295.1 Trichechus manatus latirostris | reverse complement strand
TTTTTTTTTTTTACATCTTATCATTAGTATATCTTCCTGGGTAAAGTTATGGGAGAATGCATGCAGGGGATAGAGAAAAAAATTGCTGAATTTTGTGAACACTCCAAGCATTTGATCAGGATAATATGGTGGAAGAGATTGGTGGAAAATCATTCATATAGCAAGAACGCTGAATCTAGAAATTGATATCACCAATGTGGAACACTAGAAGGAGTCACAAAGAAGGGGAATTGACAGATTAGGACTTAATGGATTTTGAATAGGAAAGAAATGCTGAAGAAAAAAAGAAATAATGGGGAAGAGGAAGGAGAGAAGTTGTCAAAAAAGTGTACAGTGAAAGGATTAGCTGGAGTTTTTTCCTAAATTAAATCAGGGGCTTCAGTTGCTTGAAAACATGAACCTAAATGCTGATTGCTTTGCTAAAGGTGATAGGCCAATTCAGGAAGCAGTAGGATGTTACCATGAAATATATGAAGAAAAAAGAAAAGGATCATACAGGCAACTGTCACTAATTTTCTCACTAGAAAAAACGTCTATATTCCCAGGGATAATTCAGATGATCCAGAACTTTCCACAAATGGAGTTATTACCACAACTGACAAAATTCCAATGTTGTCCAACTCTTCTTCATCATTGGAGTAAATTTTTATGATCTGTGTATTTTTTTATGTGTGTATGTATGAATCAAAATATATCTGTAAGTTCATATGTAATGTTTCCAGCCCCCAAAGACAAAGATTAGATTTATAAAGATACTGATCATAAAAGGCTATAATAATGAAAACTGAAAAAAAAATTAGATATTTGACTTATGTCAGAACTGACTTACGACAGAATCATTGGAACAGAACCCCATCATAAGTCAAGGACTACCTGTATGCTACAATATTAATAAGGAAACTGCCAACCTTTTGGTTAGCAGTCAAGTGCTTAACCATTTGCATTACTCAGGACCTCAAAAAAAAAAAAAAAGAAAGAAAAATATTTGGGGATAAATTTGACAAAAGAAACCTGTACACTGAAAATTACAAAACACTGCAGAGAAAGAAGACACTCCCAAATGTAGAGCTATACCATGTTCATACTTCAGACTATGTTAATTTAAGATGTTAATCCTCCCCACATTATCTTTAGATTCAATGTAATCACAATCAATATATCAGCAGTTTTTTTTCCTGGAAAAGTTTACATTCTGATTCTAAAATTCATATGGAAATGCAGAAGATCTGGAACAGTCAAAACAAATTTGAAATAAATGAGCAAAGCTGGGAAATTAATGCTACCTGATTTCAAGACTTATTATAACTACTGTAATTAAGACAGTATGGTGTTGACATCAAGATAGACAAATAGATCAATAGAACAGAATAGGATCCAGAAGTAAACACACACATATAGGGGAACCTGGGTTTTTTTACACAGGTGCAAAGGCAATTCAGTGAAAAAAAAAAAAAAACAGTATTTTCAACAAACGTTACTGGAACAATCAGAAATCTATAGGCAAAAACATTTGAAATTTGACCCATATCTCACACCATATACAAAAGTTAACTTCAAATGAGTCATAAACCTAAATATAAAACCTAAAACTATAAAACTTTTCAAAGAAATCATAGGAGAAAATTTTTGTAACCTTTGGTTAGGCAAAGATTTCTTATAGATAGCATAACCCATAAAAGAACAAATTGATAAACTGGACATTATCAAAATTTAAAACTTCTACTCTTCAAAAGACACTGTTAAGAGAATGAAAAGACACCCCACAAACTGGAGAAAATATTTGCAAAGCATTTATATGATAAAATAAACTGAATTCAGAATATATAAAGTACTTTGAAAACTCAATATTAAAACAAATAACTTGATTTTAAAAATGAGCAGAAGAGGAGTT
Source organism: Trichechus manatus latirostris (assembly GCF_000243295.1). Lineage (NCBI taxonomy): Eukaryota > Metazoa > Chordata > Mammalia > Sirenia > Trichechidae > Trichechus > Trichechus manatus. The sequence goes on along the minus strand of NW_004445834.1, from coordinate 175 downwards.
CCGGCAAAATGGTGCTCTAGGCAGAAGCACCACGCCGTCCCTCCACAGCAAAGATCCGAAAAACTAAGCCGAACAGAGAATACAACAATCCCGAAACCCTAAAACATCAAATGAAGAGATAAAGAACTCAGCCAAGCACCAAATGGAGTGAGAAAACTAACAGAGAATGGAGAGC
>NW_004445833.1:3515-5016 GCF_000243295.1 Trichechus manatus latirostris | reverse complement strand
AAGCAATTCAGAAAGCAGAGATCTGAGAGGAGTGATGTCATGCCACATGAGATAACAAAGGGAACAAGAAACAGAAGCTTGCAAGAGAAAAAGACCTTCCCCCAGAGCCCACAGAGTGTGAAAGCCTTCCCTTAGAGCCAACACCCTGAATTTGGACTTCTAGCCTCCTAAACCATGAGAAAATAAATTTCTGTTTCATAAAGCAACCAACTTGTGGTGTTTCTGTTATAGCAGCACTAGATAACTTAGGCAGTTCCCCACCCCTTGTCCCAGTCATCTAGAAATGAGACACGGTGCCTTCAATTTGGAAGTCAAGAGAATCCATCTTAAACACAGTACCTCTTGTTTCTTTGAAAGCATGGGTGCAGTCGATATCCATTGTGTTATTTCCAGCTTCCAAAATTATTCCCTTGCTCGTCTCATTGCATCTATTGGTTTCATAGGCTGGAAACATAAACAAAGTTGAGTCCTGCTTTGCTTCTCATGCCTAACACTTGTTGAAGAACTCTTCTTTGGAAGACCCCTTATTGATGATTTCATCTCCTGTATGCGCCAAAGTCTGGGTAGACCAGATAACTCTCCCAACCCCCAACATACATCTCTGGCTGCTGAGTATGAAGTGGTAAAAATGGCTGAAGCAGCACACACTGGTCACATAACCCAAGAAGAGAGGAGATGGTCATTCTTCCCAAAGCTGGCACTAGAGTGGGCAAGCTAAACTTTTACTACATGAAACTTAAAGGGCAGGAAAAAAAGTAAGAATGTACACTAGAGTGCTCACAGAGGGGAGAACTTAATATTTTTAAGCTAATCATTTAAGAATTTTCCAAGGAACAGTCAACTGGGAGTAAATCTGCATTTTGGAAGAATCCCTTGAGTAAACTCTTTCAGCCATATAAACACAAGATCTGACAAAACATTGCCCTCATGAAAGTTTTTGGTACACAGAGTTTGTCTCTGGAGAAATGAGAATTTTTTAGGGGCTATGACAGAGACTATACATTGTTTCCATATCCATTCACTTCTTCTTTGGGAATAGACCACCTCCCAGTTTAAGCTGAGCACAAATCATTTTCCAGCTTCCTTTGCAGCTATGTGGAGCCATGTAATTATTTGCAGGCCAACAGAGGGGTGATCAGAAGTGGTGTGCGCTAAAGGGAATGAGCATGCCTTCTACTTCTCCTCTTTTGCCCTTCCCACCGGCTGGTAAGAGGATGTGGAACTAGAGCCGCCATTTTGGAATACAAATTGGAGTTGAACATTGGGAACAGCAAAGCTTGGAGCTGCCATGGAACTGCCACATCAACCCTTAACTCCTTATGTTCAAGCTGTTAAGGAGAAATAAATCTCTCTGTGTTTAAAGCATAGTTATTTGTCTTTGATATACCACCAGATCCTGTATCCTAATACAGAAACTAACTTCACATGGAACATTCATCCACACAAAACATAAAACAAGCCTCAATAAATTTAAGAGCATTGAAATTTTAGAAAATGCTCT
>NW_004445833.1:0-1952 GCF_000243295.1 Trichechus manatus latirostris | reverse complement strand
ATCAATAAACAAGAAAAATAACTACTGAATGCCCCGAAGACAGCAGACAATATCAAAACAATTAGAAAAACAGGGCAGGATGGTTCCAGTAGGTGTCCAAAATAAAATACCAGATGACTTTCCAATGGAAGAAAAGGCACTAGAACTACCTGATAGGGAATTCAAATCTCTAGTACTCAGAATTATCCAAGAGTTGAAGCAAAAAGCAGATAACAATGAGGAAAAAATACACAAATTCAGGGAATTAAATAAGAAATCATTAGCAAAAAAGATAACCAGAAACCTAGAAAAGCCCCAAATATTTGGAAATTAAATAACATACTTCTAAATAAACTATAAAGAGCCGTGGTGGTGCAAAAGTTAAACGCTTGACTACAAACCAAAAAGTTGGCAATTCAACTCCTCCACGCAGCAGTTCTGTGAGAGAAAGACTTGGCTAACTGCTCCTGTAAAGTTTATGACCAAGAAAACTCTATGGGGCAGTTCTTCTCTGTCACATCGGCTCCTTATAAGTCAGAATCAACTCAATGGCACTTAACAACAACAAATAACCCCTGGGCCAAAGCGTAAACTACAAATAAAATTTTCAAATATTTTAACTGAATGATCATGAAAGCTCAACATAAGAAAATTTGCAGAATCCAGTGAAACAGTGCTTAGAGGGAAAAGTGTAGCTGTAATTTATATCTCTAAATTCACATGTTATGAAAGAAGAAATAGTTTGAAATCAATGACCTAAGTTACCAAGTCAAGAAGCTAGAAAAAAAAAGCAAATTAAACCCAAAGAAAGTAGAAGAAATGTAATAATAAAGATAAGAGCAGAAATCAGTATAAAAAGAAAACAGACTAAGGAAGGATGGGGGGAAAAAATCAACCAAACCAGAAGTTGTTTCTTTGAAATAATTAACAAGTACCAGGGCTAAGGAGATTCCTAAAAAGGAAGGAAAATAGAACTATCCCTCCCACTTCCCTTTTGAGGTTTAAAATTGTTAGAGCAATTTGGGTGGATGAGGATGATCTTCACTCAGGTTGACTGGAATGAAGGAACCCCAGGGACCCCAATGGAAGAAAGGAGAGTCTAAACCAGGGACCAAATATCTGCACCAGGTTTAGATTATCCTAGCACCATGTATAACTGAGTCTATGGGATCTTTCTGATCCAGCATGGTGGATATGTTCCTAAGTACTTTCCACCATACCAAAGGGAGCTTGAAAGAGGAAGACAGCTGGTTTATTCCCTTGAATTTATATTTTGAAAGCAGAGCCCTACTCATATAGAATGTCAATCTGGAAAATCTATAATGCTTGGATCTAAAAGATTTCATCATTCATAGACTGCAACTCTGCCGGGACCCAATTCTTTTTAGGGAGGCAATTTAAGCAGTCAACTCAGTGTTTCTTACCTATACCAAGCTCAGGATTCTCATGCTTTCCCGGAGAAGCAAAAATCTCATTCCATGTGGCCACTATCAACTCCTGAAGTAGTTGGGTAGCCCTTTGTGCAATGTCCTTTTTGGTTCCATGGTTCCATATATTGTTCTTTAAAAGAAATAAAACTAATTAGGTAGAAACATACTGAAACTTTAGAAACTGGGAACATGGGTAATTATGGTTCGGTGAGCCCAGAAAGTGTTGCTATGGATCACAACAGTCCTACCTTGTTGTGCATGGGGTCACCATAAGTCAGGGGTTGACTAGATGGTGGCTAGCAACAACAACAACAAGTTCTATACTATCAACAAGATACGTGGTTTCTCATTTATCACACACAGCCCTGTGAAGGGTATAATTAGCTCATTTTATTTATGAGACCATGAAGGTTTAGAGGATGAGACCTCTGGAACATACAAGGAGTGCCTTATGGGGAAAGACAGGGGATAGGAGGTGGTGGGGGGTATTTGATGCAGGTCTTTGAATGACAGCTGAAGCATTTTAACCCTATTCCAGGGTTT
>NW_004445832.1:3364-4968 GCF_000243295.1 Trichechus manatus latirostris | reverse complement strand
TTTCTGGAAGCCTTGAGCTCAGTGAAAGGGGAAGATTTCCTAAAAGACAGAAAGCCATTCTTCAATTATTAAAGGTATGTGGGTAGTAGGTTGATCAACCTTCCCTTTTTATCTGGGACTGAGAGTTTCCTGGAAGCATGACTTTTAGTGCTAAAACCAAGAAAGTCTCTGGCAAACCACGATGAACTGGTCACCTAGCAGAAAGCTGTAGTCTCTAACGAGAATGTCCAAACATGCTCCTGATTATTGATAGTGAATAATAACGATGATGTGTTGATATTTAGGATGATTTTTCAAAGGCATGGAAGATGTTCTTGAAAGACAAGAAATGGCTTTAATGCCTTTCAGTAGTATCTCATCAGTCTATGAAACTATATACACTGTAAGTAATTGACATAGAAAGAAGTTGATGCATAGACCAATTTCTAGTGAAAATATTTTGAAGAAACATTAAACAAGTGTCATTATTAGTAATAAATTATTATTCATTGAAGAAATACACTCCCTGAAAGAGAATTCCTACATGAACCCAATTGAACTATTGTCTCCAAAAATATGCATACAAATGCCAGCAGAGATTAGAGATTCTGCTCTCTCAGATATTAAGCAGAGATGATATATTTTGATGAGTGGATGCTATCTCTAGAGACAAACCCTGTCAAAGGTTGTGTTACCATTAATGAGATGTTTCTAGGTTTCCAGTAGATCTGAGGCAGCTGGTAAGAGAAACTGGGCAACAATTGCACAGGCTATACTATGGGCATCTGCAATGGTTAAGGGTGTACGTCAGCTTGGCTGGATGATGCTTCTCAGTGTTTTGGCAATTATGATGTATTTTGGCAGCTATGTAATGATGTAATCACTTTCATAATGAGATCTGATATAATGTAATCACTTCCAGGATGAGATCCGCTATGAGCAGTCAATCATTTGAAAGGGAGTTTCCTTGGGGGTGTGGTCTGCATCCAATATATGTGGACTTTCTGGCAAGGCTCATGGGCTTTTGCTTGCTCTGGATCCTGCATTTGGCTCCTGCTGATCTGACCTCTGGTTCTTGGGAGTGGACTAGCAGCTTACCTGTTGATCTTGGGATTTGTCAGCCTCCCCAGCCTGTGAGCCAGTGGCCTGACAGCTTACCTATTGATCTTGGATTTGTCAACCCCTGCAGTTGTATGAGTCAGGAGAAGCCTCCAGCCTGATCCACTGACTTAGAACTTTCCAGCCTCTAGAACTGCGTGAGCCACTTCCTTGATATAAATCTCTCTCTCTCTCTATGTATATATATACACATACATGCTTCACTGGTTTTGCTTCTCTAGAGAGCCCAGCCTAAGATAACATCTTACCAGACTCATTTCATTGAGGAAGAGCAGGGCTGGTGTGGCGTCTTGACTGTAGAGGCAGAGAAAGCATTTGGCATCAATGTGATTCAGATACAGGTGAAGAAGACCAACTGGAAATCCACGATAATGTCTTCCAAAAGAAAGGGCAGATGGAAGCAGCCAACACTGTTATCAATATTTCTTCTTCATGTGTCCTTTTAAAAACAAATAGCATGCTAGGTAAAAGGTATCAAGAGAAAAAGAGAGACATTGCCTTCAATG
>NW_004445832.1:0-1186 GCF_000243295.1 Trichechus manatus latirostris | reverse complement strand
AAAACAATGATGCAAATCATCTCATCATCTGTCCTTTTTATTGGACCATGTTTGCTAGACGATCTACCAATACCAATATCAACATTACAGGAGACCTAACAGTTTATATTTTGTCGGTTATGAACTTTAAATGGGAAATGATTTACATAAAAATTAAAACAAGGTAATGGCCTAGGCTGCAAAGAGTTGGTCCATAGAAGGTCTTAGGGTTTCAGTTTAGTTACAATAAGACATCTTTCTCTGTTGATGCTGAGTTAGAGCCTTAATATTATCCCTTTTTGTTTTTGCTATGAATTTTTTTTATTGTACTTTAGATGAAGGTTTACAGAGCAAACTAGTTTCTCATTAAACAATTAATACACATATTGTTTTCTGACATTGATTGCCAACCCCACAATATATCAACACTCCTGTCCTCAACCTTAAGTTCCTAATTACCAGCTTTCCTGTCCCCTCGTGACTTCTTGTCCTTGCCCCTGGGCTGGTGGGCCCGTTTAGTCTTATTTTGTTTTATTGGCCTGTCTAAACTTTAGCTGAAGGATGAACCTCAGGAGTGACTTCATTACTGAGCTGAAAGGCTGTCTGGGGGCCACACTCTTGGAGTTTCTCCAATATTTCTCAGACTAGTAAGTCTGATCTTTTATGTGTGTGTGTGAGTCAGAATTTTATTCCACATTTTTCTCCAGCTCTGTCTGGGACCCCTATCAGAGCAGGTGGTTATGGTAGCTGTCCACCATCTACTTGTGCTGGACTCAGTCTGTGGAGGCCATGGTAGTTGTGGTCCATTAGTCCTTTGGATTAATCTTTCTCTTGTGTCTTTGGTTTTCTTCATTTTCCCTTGCTCCTGATGGGGTGAGACTAGTGGAGTATCTTAGATGACCACTCACAAGCTTTTAAGATCCCAGATACTACCCACCAAAGTAGTATGTAGAACTTGAAAAATTATGAACTATATTATGGCAATTAAGGTAGATGTTCCCTGAGAACATGGACCCCACAGCCCTCAGCCCAGTAATTTGGTCTCTCAGGGGGTTTGGATGTGTCTATGGAGCTTTCATGACCTTGCCTTGGACAAGTTGTGCTGGCTTCCCTAGTATTGTGTACTGTCTTATCCTTCACCAAAGTTACCACTTATCTATTGTCTATTTAGTGTTTTTCCCTCCCACACCTCCCCTCCCTTGTAACC
>NW_004445831.1:0-4977 GCF_000243295.1 Trichechus manatus latirostris | reverse complement strand
GGGTTGTTAACCAATGTCATAAAACAACATGTGTACTACTGTTTCATGAGAAACTATTTGTTCTGTAAGCCTTCACCTGAAGTACAATAAAATATAAAAAAAAAGAAAAAGAAATAAATGACTAAAAGTTTTAGGGTTATTTGTTACTACATTTAGTCTGGTTTATAAAAATAGATAAATTGTAGCTTAGTCTTATTATGAATAACATTCCATTAAAAAAAAAGTTGCCATCTCGTTGATTCTGACTCATAGTGACACTACAGGATACAGTAGAACTGCCCCATAGGGTTTCCAAGGAGCGTTGGTGGATTCAAACTACTGACCTTTTGGTTAGCAGCTGAGATCTTAACCACTGCACCACCAGGGCTCCAATAATATACCATACCATAGGCAATAAAAATGAATGATATACAGCTACAACAATATAAATACATCTCAAATGAATCTCAGCCTGAAAAAAAATTGAAAATGAATACGTAGAATGACTTTATTCATGTAAAGTATAAAATATGCAAAACTACACTACCCATGTTTTAGTGTTACTAACATATGTTATAAAACTGTAAAGAAAAGCAAGAGAGTAGCAAACATAAAATTGAGAATGGTGGTTACCTTTGAATGGAATAATGATGGAATAGGTTAGGACGCAACTGCATACGCACAGGGAATTTTGGTGTAATAATAATGTTTTCTATTTCCTAAAATGGGTAATGATGCATGGGTAGGTGGATACTATTTTGTATGTCTTTTCCTTATTGTTGTTGTTGGGTGTCATTGAGTCGCTTCCAACTCATAGTGACCCCGTGTACAGCAAAACAAAATACTGCCAGATACTAAAACATCCTAACAATCTTTGCTGTGTTTGAGCCCATTGTTGCAGCCACTGTGTTAATCTATCTCTTGAGGGACTTCCTCTTTTGGAAACTATGCCACCACTATTCAAATGTCAGCAGGGTCACCAATGGTAGACAGGTTTCAGCTAAGTTTCCAGAGTAAGACAGACTAGGAAGAAGGACCTGGCAGTCTAGTTCTGAAAAAAAATTAGCCAGGAGGCTGGGCCAAGATGGCGGAGTAGTCAGATGGCTTCCTATGTCGCTCTTACAACAAAGACCTGAAAAAACAAGTGAATTGATTGTATATGAATATCTAGGAGCCCTAAACAAGGCAAAGTGGAGGGATTGGACAGAGTGATGGGGGGAGAGAGAGACGGTTCAGAAGCAGTGAGGAGTTGCCTGATCTGACCCAGCGGGAGCCACAGCTCTTCAGCCTGCATCAGCTCAGGGTGCGCAGTGAGGCTGGCAAACAGCTGTGCTCGCTCGCTCAGGAGGCAATTTCCACATTGAGAGAGATCTGGCAGCAGACAGTCTACTTGGACACTCCAACCCAGTGTAAAGCAGCACTCAAGTGGCTAAAGATAAGCACTTGCGTGTGGCTTACCGTGGGGATTAAAAAAAAAAAAACCCATTTGGGAAAAATCTCTCTCCCATTTACCTCTTCCCTCCCCATTCAGGCCCGGCCAGCTTCAGCTATCTGTGAGTCCCTTGGGAGAGAAGTAGTTCCCATTCTCCTGGCCTTGGAGAGGGAACAAAATAACAAACAGGGCAAAAATAAGCTACCGGCTCCCCTAAGCCAGGATCTCAGCGTTGGCATAGCTCCTGTACATAAGCACAAGCATAAGGGGTCCACAGACTTTGAGTGCCTTTCACCCCTGCATAGACTTGTATGGGCCCATCTCAACAGTGTAAACCCTCACTACCACAGTACTACAGGGTAAATACCTGAACTTTAACTTCAACTGTTTCAGCTGTGAAGTGGCAGGACTGTGAAGTTTGACACAGCTCTGCCCTTTAAGCAGGCATAGGACCTGTCTGGATCAGGGGCTTGAGGACTGGAGGCTCCACCCATGCCACCTAGCCACCTGCTACAGGGGTCCAATATTAAGTGGTACCCCCCAGTCCTTACAGCAAACAGAGTAGGTTGCTCATAGTCCAGATGCAAAACTCACTGACCTACTTGCTCTAGGGAACAGGGACACGCTTTCCTTTCAGACACTCAGGGGCAGCTGTCAGCCCCCTGCCTTGCTCAGCACGTGACGCACTACTGCAGCCAGAAACCTGTGCCTATACCAATCACCCGTGCCTCTCTAGGACTGTAGGTGAGAGCCTGCACCACACACTTGGTGATCGATTGCCTGGACACCTTAGCTGAATCCACACAGGAAAATTTAAGGGGCTCCTGGGCACACATACTTAGTAACAGACCTAACTGGTGACAGGACGTTAGAGCTTCAAAGGCACCAATATCAAACCAGCGCACACGAGCAGCCTATTTGGGCATATCAAAACAAGAAGCTAGGACACAGTAAACAAATATAAAATAAAATTATAATAACTTATTGATGGTTCAGAGACAACAGTCAATATTAAATCACATAAACAGGCAGACCATTATGGCTTCAGCAAGCTCCCAAAATAAAGAATCAATAAATTTTCTGGAGGAAGAGAATTTCTTGGAATCACCAGAGGCAGAATACAAAAGATTAATATGTAGTGGAACTCTTCAAGAAATTAGAAAGGAAATTAGTCAAAACAGAGAAATCCAAAGAACACACAGAAAAGCAGTAGCGGAACTTAAAAAGGTTATTCAAGAGCATAATGACAAATTTAATAGGCTGCAAGAATCCATAGAGAGACAGCAGTTAGAAATCCAGAAGATTAACAATAAAATTTCAGAATTAGACAACTCAATAGAAACTCATAGGAGCAGAATAGAGGCAGTAGAAATCAGAATTAGTGACACTGAAGATAAAGCACTTGATGCCAACTTATTTGAGGAAAAATAAGATAAAAGAATTTTAAAAAATGAAGAAACTCTAAGTTATGTGGGACTCTATCAAGAAAAATAACCTATGAGTTATTGGAGTACCAGAACAGGGGGGATAACAGAAAATACAGAGAGAATTGTTGAAGATTTGTTGACAGAAAACTTCCCTGATATCATGAAAGATGAGAAGATATCTATCCAAGATGCTCATCGAACCCCACATAAGGTAGATCCCAAAAGAAAGTCACCAAGACATATTATAATCAAACTTGCCAAAACCAAAGATAAAGAGAGAAGTTTAAGAGTGGCTAGGAATAAAAGAAAAGTCATCTACAAAGGAGAGTCAATAAGAATAAGCTCGGACTACTCAGCAGAAACCATGCAGGCAAGAAGGCGATGGGATTACATATATAAAGCCTTGAAGGAAAAAAGTTACAAGCCAAGAATTAAATATCCAGCAAAACTGCCTCTCAAATATGATGGAGAAATTAGGGCATTTCCAGATAAACAGAAGTTTAGGGAATTTGCAAAAACCAAACCAAAATTACAAGAAATACTATAGGGAGTCCTGCGATTAGAAAATCAACAACATCACATAACAACCCAAGACTAGAACACAGGACAGAGCAACCAGATATCAACCCAGATAGGGAAGTCACAAAAAGAAATCAAAGCTAAAACACTGAAAAAAGGGAAACAGATGTCAATATGTAAAAGATGACGACATTAAAACAAAAAAGAGGGTCTTAAAAAATGTAGACATAGATTTTTAATATTTAGAGGAAGTCAAGATGATATAAAGAAATAAAAGGCTGGTATAAACTTAGAAAAATAGGGGTAAATATTGAGGTAACCACAAAGGAAACTATCAATCCTACAAGTCAAAATAAAAAAACTAGAAAAATATAAAGACTCAGGAAACACAAAATCAACAACAACGAAAAAGGTGAAAAGAAAATACATAAAGAAAAACAACTCAGCACAGAAAATTAAGTGGAACAAAGAAACTGTGAACAACACACACAAAAAGACATCACAATGACAACACTAAAATCATACCTACCAATAATTACGCCGAATGTAAGTGGACTAAATGCACCCGTAAAGAGACAGAGAGTGGCAGACTGGATTAAAAAAAAAAAAACAAAAACACGATCCATCTATATGCTGCATACAAGAGACACATCTTAGACTTCAAGACACAAATAAACTAAAACTCAAAGGATGGAAAGGAGTATATCAAGGGAACAACATTAAAAAAAGATCAGGAGTGGCAATATTAATCTCTGACAAAATAGACTTTCAAGTAAAATCCACCACAAAAGATAAGGAAAGACACTATATAATGATTAAATGATCAAAACAACAGGAGGACATAACTATAATAAATATTTATGCACCCAACAACAGGGCTCCAAAACACATAAAATAAACTCTAACAGCAAAGAAAAGAGAGATAGAACAGCTCCACAGTAGTAGTAGAAGACTTCAACACACCACTTTTCGTGAAGGACAAAACATCCAGAAAGAAGCTCGACAAAGACACGGAAGAGCTAAAGGCTAAAATCAACCAACTTGATCTCATAGACATATACCAAACACTCCACCCAACAGCAGCCAAGTACACTTTCTTTTCCAACCCACATGGAACTTTCTCCAGAACAGACCAAATATTAGGCCATAAAGCAAGCCTTAACAAAATCCAAAGCACTGAAATATTACAAAGCATTTTTCTGATCATATAGCCATAAAAGTGGAAATCAACAACACAAAAAGCAAGAGAAAAAAAATCAAACACATGTAAACTGAACAACACCTTGCTCAAAAACTACTGGGTTATGGAAGAAATTAAGGATGGAAAAAAGAAATTCATAGAATCAAATGAGAATGAAAACACATCCTACCAGGACTTTTGGGACAGAGCAAAAGCAATGCTCAGAGGTCAGTTTATAGCAATAAATGCACGCATCCAAAAAAGAAGAAACGTCCATAACTAAAATGTTAACCCTACAACTGGCACAAGTAGAAAGAGAGCAACAAGAGAAGCCCTCAGGCACCAGAAGAAAGGAAATAATAAGAATTAGAGCAGAATTAAATGAAATAGAGAATAGAAAAACAATTGAAAGAGTTAACAAGACCAAAAGCTAGTTCTTT
>NW_004445830.1:3744-5002 GCF_000243295.1 Trichechus manatus latirostris | reverse complement strand
ATGCAACAGTTTGTTTCCATAAAGATTACAGCCTTGGAAACCCTATGGTACCATTGTACTCTGTCTTATAGAGTCACTATAGTCAGAATTGACTCAGTGGCATTGGGTTTTAGGGTCTGAGCTTTATGTGTCCAACTAATAAGCTGTTGCCTAAAATAAGATACAAATTTTTTTTTCTGGTTTCTTCTAGAAGTTTATACTTTTAACTCTTACATTTAGGTTTCTGATCCATTTCACCTTCGTTTTTCAGCATGGTGCTAAGTAAGAGTTGGGGTTCTTTCACTTTTGCATACAGATATACAAATATTCCAGTAATATCTTTTCCTCAGTGATTTACATTGACTGTGTTGTGGAAAATCAGTTGACAAAGTATGTATTAATCTATTTCTGGACTTTTTATTTTATTGAACTTTTAACATCAGACCTACAGTATACTACCTTGACTATTGTAGATTTATAAGAAGTTTTGAAATATTTATCTGAAGAATGCCTGTATTTTGCCTTTTCTTCAGAATTTTTTTTTTGTTAGGCTGTAAAATTCTAGGCTGACATTTTCGGTTTTATTTTTTCTTCCTGGGAACTTAAATGTTTATTCCATAGCCTTCTTGCTGACCTTGCTTCAGGTACACCATCAGCCATCATATTGTTCCATTGTATGTGTCGTGGCATTTTTTTCTCTGGATACTTTTAAGTTTTTCTTTATTTTTGTTTTTCAGGAATTTAATGATGAGATGCTAATTGTGGCTTTCTTTGCATTTACTGCTTCAGGTTTAATGAGCACTTTTGGTCAATGAAGTTTTTTTCCCACACTATTTGGCTTTTTTTTTTTTTTGTGGTTACTGTTTCCCACATTATTTTGCTCATTTTAGATCCCTTCCTTTTTTGTTACTGCATTTACATGTATGTTAGGCTGCTTAATATTTTCCCACAAATCCCTGAGCTTCTTTTAATGTTTTTCAGTCTTTTTCTTCCGCAATTTTTCTGAATGAGTAATTCATCTTTATCTGTTTTCAGTTTCTCAGACCTTTTCTTTTTCCATATCTTATCTGCTGCTGTGTCTTTCCAGTATGTTTCTAACTTTAGGTACTTATTCCTGCAATCTAGAAATTCAGTTTTTTAAAGTTTCTGAGTTTCTTCACCTGTTCACTCATGGTAGTCATCTTTATGTTTTTTTAATTAATTGTTTTTTATATGTCATTGTAAGCAATCTGTATAACACAACATTTTCCAATTAAACATTTTTTGCATGTACAATTCA
>NW_004445830.1:0-1274 GCF_000243295.1 Trichechus manatus latirostris | reverse complement strand
ACTTTAACCATCAGCTGCTCATGTCTTGTACACATATCCACAATCCTTGTGACTTTATACACTTTAATTTTGTACTCCAAATTATTTCTACTTCCATTGAATTAATTATGTTTATGCTAAAGCTTAATGGATCAAAATTAAGTTTGATAATCAGCTGGATATTTCACCAAAATTGGTACAGGAACAGAATTAAACGATAAGTGGTTGTATATGTTTTGTGAAATTTCACTTCCAGCACATGACACAAAGTGTAGGGTTTTGCTTCAAGCATGATGGATTGGAAGAGTAGGTTGAGACTGGAGTCACATTGAGAGGATTGCCTGTTCCCTGAATCTCCTCAGTTATAAGCACACCTCTGGCTGTTGACCTTCAAAAAACTAATTAACTAGGGTGTGCTTTAGTTTCCTCCCCTGTAAATTAAGGCTAATAATAATTCTTTCCTGCTGTCACTCATGGATATTGAGAATTAATGAGTTAACATTTGCTGACTTTTTTGGACTCCTCAAAGATATTATTAACATTTTACTTAGTCTCAACCTCCTTCACACATCTTCAGAAACAATTTCACTAGTCAAGTAAAGGACAACTAAAAATAGCAACATGAGTTTATTGGGATAATACTGCCTACACCTCAGTTTTCATTAATGTAAGATAATCCAAATTTGGGAAAAAGTAATGCTTGTAGTATACATGTGAGAGTTTTGTAGTATTTTCTACCTTTACCTTTCATGGGTAGAATCTGAATTTATAATTTATAGTTCCAAATAATTCCTTAGAAGAGCAGAATGACCCATTGTAGAATCTTCTTTTTCTTTATTTAACATACCTCTTACAGAGATTTTTTTTTTATAGATGTGTGTGTGTTTGTGTGTGTGTGTGTGTGTGTGTGTGTTTTAACCATATTGCTGCTTTCTTAGAATATCGCAGGCTTCCCACTGGTGTTATTTAGACCTTGAACCCAAACCAAACCCACTGCTGTCGAGTCAATTCCAACTCATAGTGACCCTACAGAGTAGAACTGCCCTACAGGGTTTCCAAGGCTGTCATCTCTACAGAAGTAGACTGCCACATCTTTCTCTCCCAGATCGGCCAGTGTGTTTGAACCACCAACCTTTCAGTTAGCAGTTGAGTGCTTTAACCACTGCACCACCGGGTCTCCTTTAGAACTTAAAAATCCTCCCTAATCTTCCTCACATTTTCCTTGGCTGGCCACTGCCAGGACTGTCTATTCAGCCCTTTTAGTTTCATGTGCCCCCAGTCTGGTCTGGATAGAG
>NW_004445829.1:0-4997 GCF_000243295.1 Trichechus manatus latirostris | reverse complement strand
TCTTTCAATTGTTTTTCTATTCTCTATTTCATTTAATTCTTCGCTAATTCTTATTATTTCCTTTCTTCTGGCACCTAAGTGCTTCTTTTGCTGCTCTCTTTCTACTTGTTCCAGTTGTAGGGTGAATGTTTTGACTATGACGCTTTCTTCTTTTTGGATGTGTGCATTTATTGCTATAAACTGACCTCTGAGCACTGTTTTGGCTGTGTCCCATATGTTCTGGTAGAATGTGTTTTCATTCTCGTTTGAGTCTATGAATTTCTTTATTACATCCTTACTTTCTTCTATAACTCAGTAGTTTTTGAGCAAGGTGTTGTTCAGTTTCCTTGTGTTTGATTTTTTTTCCATGCTTTTTGTGTTGTTGATTTCTACTTTTATGTCTTTATGGTCAGAAAAGATGCTTTGTAATATTTTGATGCTTTGGACTTTGTTAAACTTGCGTTATGGCCTAATATGTGCTCTATATTGGAGAATGTCCCATGTGCGTTGGAATAGAAAATATACTGGGTGCTGTTGGCTGCAGTGTTCAGTATATATCTATGAGATCAGGTTGGTTGATTGAAGCATTTAGCTCTTCTGTGTTTGTTGAGCTTCTTTCTGCATGTTCTCTCCTTTACAGAAAGTGCTGTGTTGAAGTCTCCTACTACTATTGTGGAGCTGTCTGTCTCTCTTTTCAGTGGTGTTACAGTTTGTTTTATGTATTTTGGAACACTGTCGTTGGATAGGTAAATATTTATTATAGTTATGTCCTCTTGGTGTATTGACCCTTTAATTATTATATAGTGTCCCACCTTATCCTTTGTGGTGGATTTTACTTTAAAGTCTATTTTGTCAGAGATTAATATTGCCACTCTTGCTCTTTTTTGGGTGTTGTTTGCTTGATATATTTTTTTCCATCCTTTGAGTTTTAGTTAGTTTGTGTTTTTAAGGTGTGTATTTTGTAGGCAGCATATAGATGGATCATGTTTTTTTTTTATCCAATCTACCACTCTCTGTCACTTTATTGGTGCATTTAGATCATTTATTTTCTGTGTAATTACTGATAGGTATGAGTTTAGTGCTGTCATTTTGATGTCTTTTTTTGTGTGTTGTTCAGGGTTTCTTTATTCACCTTAATTTTCTGTGCTGAGTTGTTTTTGTTTACGTATTTTCTTTTCAACTTTTTCATTGTTGTTGATTTTATGTTTGCTGAGTCTTTATATTTTTCTAGTTTTTTATTTTGACTTGTAGGATTGTTAGTTTCCTTTGTGGTTACCTTAATATTTACCCCTATTTTTCTAAGTTTATATCAGTCTTTTATTTCTTTATATCACCCTGACTTCCTCTCCATATGAAAAATCTATGTCTACATTTTTTAAGTCCCTCTTTTGTTTTAATGTTGTCATCTTTTACATATTGATATCTCTGTTTCCCGGTTTTCAATCTTTTTGCTTTGATGTATTTTTGTGACTTCGCTATCTGAGTTGATATCTGGCTGCTCTGTCCTGTGTTCTAGCCTTCTGTTGTTATCTGATGTTATTGATTTTCTAATCGGAGGACTCCCTTTAACATTTCTTGTAAATTTGGTTTGGTTTTTGCAAAATCCCTAAACTTCTGTTTATCTGGAAATGCCCTCATTTTGTCATCATATCTGAGAGACAGTTTTGCTGGGAATATAATTCTTGGCTGCCAATTTTTTTCCTTCAAGCCTTTATATGTGTCATCCCATTGCCTACTTGCGTGCATAGTTTCTGCTGAGTAGTCCAAGCTTATTCTTACTGACCCTCCTTTGTAGAAGACTTTTCTTTTATCCCTAGCAGCTCTTAAAATTCTCTCTTTATCTTTGGTTTTGGCAAGTTTGATTATTATATGTCTTGGTGACTTTCTTTTGGGATCTACCTCATGTGGGGTTCGATAAGCATCTTGGATAGATATCTTCTCATCTTTCAAGATATCAGGGAAGTTCTCTGTCAACAAATCTTCAACAATTCTCTCTGTATTTTCTGTTATTCCCCCCGTTCTGGTACTCCAATCACTCATAGCTTATTTCTCTTGATAGAATTCCACACAACTCTTAGAATTACTTCATTTTTTAAAATTCTTTTATCTGATTTTTCCTCAAATAAGTTGGTGTCAAGTGTTTTATCTTCAATCTCACTAATTCTAACTTCTACTACCTCAATTCTGCTCCTATGACTTTCTATTGAGTTGTCTAATTCTGACATTTTATTGTTACTCTTTTGGATTTCTGAATCCTGTCTCTCTTTGGATTCTTGCAGCCTATTAACTTTGTCGTTATGCTCTTGAATAGCCTTTTTAAGTCCCGCTACTGCTTTGTCTGCGTATTCTTTGGCTTTCTCTGCATTTTGTAAAATTCCCTTCCTAATTTCTTGAAGAGTTCTGTATATTAATCTTTTGTAATTAATACAAGAAATAATTGTATTTATTTGGTAAATACAAATAAATACAATTCCAAGAAATTCTGTTCCTCTGGTAATTCCAAGAAATTCTCTTCCTCCAGAAAGTTTATTGATTCTTTATTTTGTGAGCTTGCTGAAGTCATCATGGTCTGCCTCTTTATTTTGTTTGATATTGATGGTTGTCTCCGAGCCATCAATAAATTATTAAAATTTTGTTTTATATTTGCTTAGTGTGTTCTAGCTTCTTATTTTCTTTTGTTTTGATAGGCTGTTCCTGTGTGCTAGTTTTATTATTGGTACCTTTGACACTCTAACATCCTGTCACCAGGTAGTTACATCTGTTACTACGTATGTGTGCCCAGGAGTCCATTAAATTTTCCTGTATGGATTTAGCTCAGGTGTCCAGGCAGTCGGTCACCAAGTGTGTGGTGCAGGCTCTCACCTACAGTCTTAGAGAGGCATGGGTGATTGGTGTAGGCTCAGGTATCTGGCTGCAGTAGGGGGTCATGCGCTGAGCAAGTGTCTTAAAGGAAAATGTGCCCCTGTTCCCTAGAGTGAGTAGGTAGGTGAGTTTTGCAGCTGGACTATGAACACCCTACTCTGTTAGCTGTAAGTACTAGGGGGCACCATTTATTCTTGGACCCCTGTAGCAGAAGTCTAGGTGGCGTGGGTGGAGCCACTGGTTCTCAAGCCCCTGATGTGGACAGGTAAGGCACCTGCTTAAGGGACAGAGCAGTGTCAAGCATCACAAACCTGCCACTTCACAGCTGAAACAGTTGAAGTTAGATTTCAGGTATTTACCCTGTTGTACTGTGGTAGTGAGGGCTTACGCTGTTGAGATGGGCCCACACAAGTCTACGCAGGAGTGAATGGCACTCAAAGTATGTGGACCCCTTATGCCTGTGCCTAGGCAAAGGAGCTGTGCCAACCCTGAGGTCCTGGCTTAGGGGAGCTGGTAGCTTATTTTTTCCCTGTTTGTTAATTTGTTCCCTCTCCAAGGCCAGGAGAATGGGTCAGGGTGCCTTATGGGATCTACTTCCAGCCCAGGGGACTCACAGATCGCTGAAACCAGCTAGGATCCAGTGCAGAGTGGAAGGGAGGAGATAAATTGGAGAGAGGTTTTTCCCAATTTTTTTTTTTTTTTAAATCCTGCAGTATGCCATATGCAACTACTTATCTTTAGCCACCTGAGTGCTGCTTTTCATTGGTTCGGGGTGTTCAAGTAGACTCTCTGCTGTTGGATCTCTCTCGATGTGGAAAGTGCCTCCGGAGCAAACGAGCGCAGCTGTTTGCCAGTCTCACTCACACCCTGAGCTGATTGGGGCTGACGGGCTGTGGCTCCTGCTGGGACAGGTCAGACAACTCCTCCCTGCTTCCAAACCGTCTCTCTCTCCCCCTGTCACTCAGTTCGATTTCTCAACTTTGCCTTGTTCAGGGCTCCTAGATATTCATATACAATCAATTCACTTGTTTTTCAGGTCTTTGTTTTAAGAGGGACATAGGAAGGCATCTGACTGCTCCGCCATCTTGGCCTATCCTCCCCCAGGCCTTTCTTTTGTGATGTCACAGGGTATGTTCAAACTGCCAATCTTCAGGTTATTAATAGAATACAAACTATTTGTGCCACCCAGGGACCCTGTGATCATCTAAAGAAAAGAAAAAAGCAAATCATCTTAATCCAAACTAGGATCTCAGAAGAGAGAGTTGAGTCTGAATTTGGAAACTGGATAACTCCATGAAGCAGGAGTAAGTCAGGGAGCCTTGACTGACCAAGTTGAAATCAGTCACCAGACCAACATGGCTCTCTGGTTTACCTTCACAAGAAGATCAGTTTCTTTGCTCAAACATGTCTGCCACCAGGACCAGGAACATGATACATTCAAGTTGTGTTTTTATTCTTAGACAATTCCTTTATTATTTATAAATCCTGCTTTAAAAAAAAAAAAAAAAAAAAAAAAAACGAAAAACAGGAGGTGGTCACTTGTTTCTTTAAATGCTTTTAAAGATTCTCCTTTCCTATAACAAAATCCTGTACTAGTTTCTCACTGTCTCTGTAACAAATTACCTCTAAATTGGTGACTCCAACAACAGAAATATATTTTCTCTCAGTTCTGGAGGCCAGTTCTCTAAAATCAGTACCACTGAGCCAAAATCAAGGTACCAGCAGAGCCACTCTCAGGCTGTAGGGGAGAGTCCAATCCTTGCCTCTTCCAGCTTCTGGTGGTTGCCAGCATTCCTTGATTTGTGGCTGTATCATTCCAATTTTTAAAGCCAGCATCTTCAAATCTCTCTCTCTCCATGTTCATGTCTTCTACTCTTCTGTGTCTTTTTCTTATAAGGATATATGTGATGCCATTTAGGGACCACATAGATAATCTAGGATAATCTCTCCATTTTGAGATTCTTAAATAAATAATTGTTTTTTCAAACAAGGTAACAGTCATGGATTTATTAGAACATGGGTGCATTTTTTTTTTATAGCATAAATATTTTTTTCTTTTTTTTTTATATTTTATTGTACATCAGGTGAAGGTTTACAGAACAAATAGTTTCTCATGAAACAGTAGTACACATGTTGTTTTATGACATTGGTTAACA
>NW_004445828.1:3549-4914 GCF_000243295.1 Trichechus manatus latirostris | reverse complement strand
TAAATTTATTAAAAATCAAAGGTTGGAAAAGATATATCAAGCAAACAACTACCAAAAAAGAGCACACGTGGCAATACTAATCTCAGATAAAGTAGACTTTAAAAAAAAAATCCACCATAAAAGACAAAGAATGACACTACATAATGATTAATGGGATGATCCATCATGAAGACATAAGCATAATAAATATCTATGCACCCAATGACAGGGCTCCAAAATACAAAAAACAAACTCTAACAGCATTGAAAAGTAATTGACAGTTCCACAATAATAGTAAAAGGCTTCAACACACCACTCTCGGTGAAGGACAGTACATCTAAAAAGAAACTCAACAAAGATACAGAATACCTAAAGGGCACAATCAGCCAACGACCTCATAGACGTATATAGAACACTCCACCCTACAGCTGCAAAGTACGCATTCTTTTCCAATGCACATGAAACATTCTCCAGAAAAGACCACATCTTAGGCCACAGAGCACTCCTCAACAAGATCCAAAATGCTGAGAAAAAAAAAAAGTCGAGGGGGGGGTGTTGACGTGTCACAGAGTTGTAAACCAATGTCATAAAACAATGTGTGTACTGACCGTTTAATGGGAAACTATTTGTTTTGTAAACCTTCACCTAAAGTAAAATTAAAAAGAAAGCTCCAAAATGTTGAGATAATACAAAGTATCTTCTCTGATCACAAGGCCATCAAGTTAGAAATTAACAACAGAAAGCTCAAGAAAAAAAAAAACAGTGACACGGAAACTGAATAACACCCTGCTTACAAACCACTGGGTAACAGAAGAAATCAGAGATGGAATGAAAAAATTCCTAGAATCAAATGAGAATGAAAACACATCATACAAAAACCTTTGGGATACAGCAAAGGCAGTCCTAGGAGGACAGCTTATAGCAATAGCTGCACACATCAAAAAAGAAGAAAGGGACAAAATCAAAACATTAACTACACAACTAGAACAAATAAAAAGAGAACAGCAAAAAAAGCCCACAGTCAGCATAAGAAAGGCAATAGTAAAGACCAGAGAGGATATAAATGAAATAGAGAATGGAAAAACAATAGAAAGAATCAAAAAACCAAAAGTTGCTTCTTTGAAAGAATCAACAAAATCGACAAACCACTGGCAAGATTAACAAAAGAAAAACAGGAGAAGACACAATAACCCAAACAAGAAATGAAATTCGGGACATTACAACAGACCCAACTGAAATAAAAAGGATCATAACAGAGTATTATGAAAAACTATACTCTAACAAATTTGAAAACCTAGAGGAAATACATAAATTTCTAGAAACACACTTCCTACCAAAACTATCACAAAGTGTTGGTGAAAATCTGAAGAGACCCATAACAAGAGA
>NW_004445828.1:0-1146 GCF_000243295.1 Trichechus manatus latirostris | reverse complement strand
AACAATCTTTGTTGGTTATGAGTGATGGGAAGGGTAAGGGGGGAAATACTAAATAGACAATAGGTAAGGGGTAACTTTGGTGATGGGTAAGAAAGTACACAATACTGGGAAAACCAGCACAACTTGTAAAAGTAAAGGTCATGGAAACTCCATGGAAACATCCAAACTCCCTGAGGGACTGAATTGCTGGGCAAAGCCTGTGGGGATCGTGGTCTCAGGGAACATCTAGGTCAATTGGCATAACACAGTGTATAAAGACAATGTTCTTCATTCTACCTTGGTGAGTAGCTTCTGGGGTCTTGAAAGCCTGTGAGCAGCAATCTAAGACACTCCACTGGTCTCACCCCTGCTGGAGCAAGGGAGAATGAAGAGAACAGGATACAAGGAAAAGATTAGTCCAAATAATGGACTACAGCTACCACATCCCTCACCAGACTGAGTCTAGTACAGCTAGATGGTGCCCGGCTACCATCACTGAGTGCTCTGACAGGGATCACAACAGAGGGTTCTGGACAGAGCTGGAGAAGGACGTAGAACAAAATTCTAACACACAAAAAAAGACCAGATTTACTGGCCTGACAGACTCGAGAAAGCACTAGATTATGACCCCTGGGCACCTTTTTAGCTCAGTGGTGAAGTCACTCATGAGGTTCACTGTTCAGCCGGGGACTGGACAACCCCATAAAACAAAATGTGACTAATGGGGCAAAGCAGTCCAGGGACAAGGACTAGAAGGCAGAAGGGGACAGGAAAGCTGATGATAAGGAAACCCAACCTTGAGCAAGGACAGTGTTGACATGCCATGGGGTTATTAACCATTGTCACAGAGCAGTATGTGTACAAATTGTTTAATGAGAAACTATTTTGTTCTGTAAACCTTCTTCTAAAGTGAGAAAAGCAACACAGCTGGAAGAATGTAATCGATGTCACTGAATTGTACCTGTAGAAATTTTTGAAATGGTGTATCTTTGGCTATGTATATTTTCACCAAAAAAAAAAAAAGAGTTCCTCCAGGGTCGAGAAGGGATAGTGTTGACATGGCATTGGGGTTGTTAACCAATGTCATAAAACTATATGTGTACTGACTGTTTAATAAGAAAGTATTTGTTCTGTAAAGCTTCACCTAAAGTACAATAAAAAAATTAA
>NW_004445827.1:3690-4996 GCF_000243295.1 Trichechus manatus latirostris | reverse complement strand
GCATATGGGTCTCTCTTAATTCAATTGTCTGGAACATAGTGATATCTAGAATCTACATACTCATTTGTTTTTTTAAATCAGAATAATTTTCTTAGATTAAAACCAAAACCAAACCTATTGCTGTCGAGTCGATTCTGACTCACAGCAACCCTACAGGACAGACTAGAACTGCCCCATAGGGTTTCCAAGGAGCAACTGGTGAATTTGAACTGCCAACCTTTTGGTTAGCAGCCGAACGTTCAACCACTGTGCCTCCAGGGCTTATATATCTTAAATTATTTTAGATTATATACCTTAAATTATTGCTTTTGTTTAAATTGTTTTGGTTTCTTTCACATGTTGTTGGGTACTGTCAGTTCAATTCCAACTCATAGTGACCATATGTGACAGAGTAGAACTGCCCTATGAGGTTTTCTTGGCTGTAATCTTTACAAGAACAGAACACCAGGTCTTTCTCCCATGGAGCTGCTAGTGGGTTCCAACAGCCAACCTTTTGGTTAGCAGCTGAACACTTAACTCTTACACCACCAGGGCTTCTTTTCTTCTCATGGATAACTGTAATTTATGTGACAGCCATATTCTGCCTTCTGTATGTGACATGTTCTGTTATTTTTATCTCTGTTCTTTCTTTCTCTCTACATTTTAGAACAGTTTTCTAAGGGTATCCCGTATCTCTTATTCACATCTGCATAGTATTGAATCTCATATCTAGTTCCTCTTGGGAAGATTAAAATTTTTATCTAATATGATAGTTTTTCTAAATTCTGTCCTCAACTCTTACAATGTTTCTATCATACTGATGACTTCTAATATTTATTTATTCTTATTGTGACTTTGATTTCTATTTCATAGAGGTGGTCTTTTTTAAGTACTGAATGTGCCGAACTGTTTTCTAAGCATTTATTCTGTTATTGAGGTGATTAATTTTCAAGGGTGTGCTTTTTTTATCCACTGAGTTAAATTATAATGTTTCTTTTTGCTGTTCATAGCCCTCATTTTTTGTTACTGGTCATTTTTTCTTTTCAATTACTTAACTTTCATTGAACGAGCTCTGTCCAAACACAGTGTTGACCAGAAGATGGGGTATCTGAGTTGTCCTTGGCCCATTTCTTATCCACAAAGATGCTGATTGAGTCGACTGCCAGAACTACAAATAGATGGCAAGTTGATGCTCACCTCATCCTAAAATTGCATCATTTCTTTGTCCTGCTTCTCAGACGGAATATGTGAATAATTACACTCTTCACTATGAAATGCTCTATCTCCAGGGTTCTTTCTATCTCTACATCTACCTGTATTTCATTAC
>NW_004445827.1:1099-2320 GCF_000243295.1 Trichechus manatus latirostris | reverse complement strand
CCTGCAAATTAAAATATTTAACTCTGAGTTTCTCAACTGGGGTGCAGAAAGATTTATTTGAAGCTACAGACTCAATATGGAAAGCTAAATATACAGATGTGGGCCACACCCCCAAGGAGACTCCCTTTCATCTGATTGGCTACTCACGGTATATTCAATCATGGGAGTGATTACATTAAAACACGGAGAATCATGACCCAGCCAAGTTGACACACAATCTTAACCATCACAGTGTCCAAAGCAAGTGAGTTTGACAGTGTTCTGTTGTGATCCATAAGGTTTGCATTGGCTAATTTTTGAAAGTAGATCACCAGGCCTTTATTCCTACACTGTCTTAGTCTAGAAGCTCTGCTGAAGCCTGTCCACCATGGTGACGCTGCTGGTATTTGAAATACTGGTGGCATAGCTTCTAGCATCATAGCTATCTGCAAGCCACCACAGTACAACAAACTGACCAGTGGGTGGTGGAAGTGGAAATTAGATAAATAGAAAGTAGGTAATTTAATTGGGTCACAATTTAAAGCATTTTTATATTATATCCCAGAATATAACTATTTTAGAATAGGCTGCAAAACCCAAATTTAAAGATAAGACATATTAACCAAAAAACAAAATGAAATTTCCAGAATGCAGCTCTTTTTCCAAACCACCCATCTCCCACACATGAACATACTCATGTACTCATACCACCACTGTAAGTCAAAACTCATTGCCTATGGACTTAGACTTGGGCTTTAGAAAAGATCTTCCATTAAAAAAAAAAAAAATGAATAAGCTTAAAGTGATCTGCAACTACAGTCCTTTATTCTAATTCGAGAACAGAAGCAGAGTAACTAATGTTCACTCTTAAAGGACTTTTTGAGCATACAAAGTGGACAGGGGAGAACCTGTTGGATCACGTTTTTTTGAAAATGCCTTTAGGGAATGAGAGAATCATAAAATCTCAGAGTTGGTTCATCTTTCCTTTAAGAGATTCTTTTATATAATAGATAAAACATGTTTAGGAACTTTTCTAAAATATAGTCTGTCATGGATTGAATTGTGACCCTCAAAAATGTCTGTCAACTTGGCTAGGTCATGATTCCCAGTATTGTATGATTGTCTACCATTTTGTCATCAGATGTGATTTCCCTGTGTGCTGTAAATCCTATCACTATGATATTAATGAGACAGGAGACAGGTTAGCGGCAGTTATATTGATGAGATCTACAAGATTAGTGT
>NW_004445827.1:0-808 GCF_000243295.1 Trichechus manatus latirostris | reverse complement strand
TCTAAAACTGACAACTCTTCAAATGTCTTATTTTTAATTTTAAAATCTCTTTTTATCTATCTTCCATAAGCTTTTGTTTCAAATCCCTCGTTAGGCTGTAGGGTCAAAATCTTTCGTTTTATTCTCTTTTGAAGGTAATTTCAAGGATCACATTATAGGGAAACAAAAGCTTTTACAGGATGGTGAGGTTAGTGAATGGAATTTATGAATTATTAGGTTTCCTGCCGTATCTTCTAAACTAGCGGTTCCTTCCTTGTCTTAATTTTTCACCATACATTGTACTAGTTGTTTTGTTTCCTGAGATCTTTCATGTTATTTTGAATTCATTTTTTTCTCCTACTCTGAAATGTGAGTACATTTCCAGTGAATAAATCTGAGATAATGACGACACGTTTGTCTCGATACTGAATTGAATATGCCACTGCTTCTTGCAGCAGAGAAAGAAGATAATTGCAAACAGGTTGGGGTTTATATAAAACACACTGGCAGGTACTTGTGTATGAAACTGCTAAAAATAACTTTTTTAATTGTTGTCACAGCAATACTTCTACTTGCGATATGAACAGCTGGAAAAATCACTTCTTAAATTTTCATTCAAGAAAGGTGAAACCAAAACATTTTTCATTGATTCCTCAATGAAATGCAGAGATATGAATCACTTAATTTTCTTACCATCAAAGAAAGAGTGTGGCTTTAGAGGTGAATATTCGGGTTCCATTTTTGCCCCTGAAATTTTCCTCTTTGGATATTCTGTGGAACCACATCATTTTCAGTTTCATCCTTTGTAAAAAGGCAAGGTTAGAAGAGC
>NW_004445826.1:3459-4983 GCF_000243295.1 Trichechus manatus latirostris | reverse complement strand
GGTGGTACACTGGTTAAGAGCTCAGCTGCTAACCAAAAAGTCAGCAGTCTGAATCCACCAGCCACTCCACGGAAACCCTATGGGGCAGTTCTACTCTGCCCTATAGAGTCTCTATGAGTGGGAATTGACATGACAGGAATGGGTTTGGTTTTTCTGCTTTTAGAAGGTACATAAGGAAACAAAAACTTTTTCTTTTGATATTCACCTCTCTTGTGGCCACGACACTCTTCCAGGCTAATAAAACTTTCTGAATCTGCCATGTAGAGAACAGTCTGTGGTAAGATGTGAACATTCTGCCAAGAAAAAAAAATTGGAATTGGATCACATGAATCTGTTGAGTGCTCTCGTGGTCCCTAAAGCATCTCCCTTGCACAAACTGCTGTTGCCCTGTCTTCCTTTGGGTCAACTTTAGCATTCTAAACCCATCCACTTCTGATTCACTTTTCATTCATTCTCTTTTTCTGCTAATCTAATTACTGAGTGCCTATTATCCACCTTGAAGACAAAGGTGCGCCTGACTCAAGCCACGGTGTTTTCAATTGCCTCATCTAGCGAAAGCTGGACTGACGCCTTTGAATGCTAAGGATTGCTAAATCATGGACTGCTAAAAGAACGAACAAGTCCGTCTTGGAAGAAATACAACTAGAATGCTCCTTAGAAGCAAGGATGGCGAGATTATGTCTCACATACTTTGGACATGTTATCAGAAGGGATCAGTCCCTGGAGAAGGACATCACACTTGGTAAAGTAGAAGGTCAACGAAAAAGAGGAAGACCCTCAGTGAGATGGACTGACACAGTGGCTGCAACAATGGGCTTAAGCATAACAATTGTGAGGCTGGTGCAGGACCGGGCAGTTGTTTCGTTCTGTAGTACACAGGGTGGCTATGAGTCGGAAACAACTTGACGGCACTTAACAAGGACAACAAATTACTCCTTCAAAGGTGTCCTGGTGGTGCAATGGTTAAGTGCTCGGCTGCTAACCAAAAGGTTGGCCGTTCAAACCCACCACTGGCACCACAGGAGAGAAAACCTGGCTCCCATAAAGATTACAGCCTACATAGTTTCGAGGAACATCCAGCTCAACTGGCATAACACAGTTGATAAAGAAAATGTTCTACATTCTACCTTGGTGAGTAGCCTCTGGGGTCTTAAAAGCCTGTGAGCAGCCATCTAAGATACTCCACTGGTCTCACCCCTTCGGCAGCAAGGGAGTATGAAGAAAACAAGATACAAGGGAAAGATTAGTCCAAAGACTAATGGACCACAACTACCAAAGCCTCCACCAGACTGAGTCCAGTAAACTAGATAGTGCCTGGCTACCACCACTGACTGCTCTGACTGGGATCATAACAGAGGGTCCTGGACAGAGCTGGAGAATTCTAACTCACAAAAAAAGACCAGACTTACTGGCCTGACAGAGACTGGAGAAACCCCAAGAGTTTGGCCCCCGGACACCCTTTTATCTCAGTAATGAAGTCACTCCCGAGGTTCACCATTCAGCCAAAGATTAGACAGCCCCATA
>NW_004445826.1:0-1003 GCF_000243295.1 Trichechus manatus latirostris | reverse complement strand
TATTCTACAGGCCTATCATTTGGCTGAAAGGTGATCTCAGGGAATGGCTTCAGTTCCAAGTTAGAAAGGTGTCTGAGAGCCACAGTCTCAGGGGTTCTTCCAGTCTTTCTCAGACCAGAAAATCTGGTCTTTTTTGTGAATTTGAATTTTGTTCTACATTTTTTTTCCCACTCTAACTGGGACGTTCTATCATGATCCTGGTTAGAGTGGTCAGTAGTGGTAGCCAGGCACTATCTAGTTCTTCTGGTCTCAGGCTAGTGGAGGCTGTGGTTCCTGGGGTCCATTAGTCCTTTGGAATAATTGTTTCCTTGTGTCTTAGGTTTTCTTGACTTTACTTTGCTCTGGATGGAAAGAGACCAACAGTTTTATCTTGGATGTCTGCTCGCAAGCTTTTAAGACCCTAAAAGCTACTCACCAAAGTAGGATGTAGAATGTTGTCTTTACAAGCTATGTTATGACAATTGACCTAGATGCCCCCAAGACAGTGACTCAGTCCCATGAAGTCTGGTTATGTCTAGTGTGTTTCCAACGATGTGCCCCTTGTGTGCCCTTATATATGAATATACATGCTGCACATACAAATATGTAGAAATATCCATAGCCAAATCTATATATGCATGCGGGTGTACTCCCATACACCCTCTCTCACCTATTCAGCATACATATCTACCTATGTATCCACTCATAAATTATTATTATTACTGTTGTTGCAGGATTGTATGTTATAATATTACCACTGTCATCTTTTATTCTTGCGTACTACTCAGTGTCTTCTCTTGCCTTGGTCATATTGTGCTGACTTCCCCCATATTGTGTAATGCCTTTTCCTTCACCGAAGTTAACACTTCTACTCTCCAGTTAGTGATTTTTCCCTCCCTCCTCCTCCCATCTCTGATAACCATCAAAAAATGTTTTTCTGTGTGTAAACCTTTCCCTGACTATTCATAATAGCAGTCTCATACATTATTTGTCCTTCTGAGATTGACTTCACTGTATAATGTCC
>NW_004445825.1:6182-7083 GCF_000243295.1 Trichechus manatus latirostris | reverse complement strand
GAAGTTAAGAGTAACTATCCCCAAGGTTGTTGTGAGCATCAAATGAGAAAATACATGTAAACTGTCTAGAACGATACCTAGGACAGTAACGCTTCAGAAGGTGGCTGCCATTATGACATAAAAGTCTCAACACTGTTCTCCTGCTGCACAGCAGAGTGCCAAAATGTATCCACCAGGCCACAGGTAGTAGAGACCCTTCATGAGATCCTCGCCATAGACTTTCATGGCGTTTGCAGCCAGGTGCCATGTTCCCATTTTGACTTACTGTGGCAGCCTCCAAAGTGCAGCTACTCTTCTTTATCTGTTCTCCTTTTTAGTCTCAGCTTGTACCGCCCACATAGTTAAACTCTCTCCAGGACATCATCCCTTTATTTGTAAAGAAAGCCTTTTGATGTTTTTGTTTATTTGTTTAATTTTGTTCCATTTCAGAGATTTTCGGAGCATAGTGAATGCCTCTGAACAACTAGAAAATTCTCCAGGATGTTGGATGATCATTAACATTTTTGAGCTTGAACTCCTTCTCTGTGGATTAGTGATGTATTTCCGCACCAACCCTCAATACCTTGTTCTACCAACAGAGTAGATGTCCAATAAATATTTGTTGATTGATTTATTTTGCTGAGTAATTGAACTCCAAGGCCTCATGCAGCGTCCTCATGTGCAGCTGTGCAAACTCTATTGAATGAAACTGAAGTCTGCTGCATTCCAGAAGTAACGAGGAACAGATTAGCCAAGTACGTTGTCTCTAACATGCCCTCCACCAAACGGTTGTACATGTTACTGACATTAAGGCAGGTTCTAGGGAATAAGAGCACTATGTCTTTAAAAATAAAAATCACTTACTCGAACGACTAAAAAGAAAGGAGAGTAAAAACACCAAAATGCACGTACCTATTAACAC
>NW_004445825.1:3634-4870 GCF_000243295.1 Trichechus manatus latirostris | reverse complement strand
GGACAATGTTCTGTTCTGATTCATAAGGTTTTCGTTGGCTAATTTTTGGAAGTAGCTCCCCAGGACTTTCTTCCTACTCTGTCTTAGTCTGGAAGTTCTACTGAAACCTGTCCACCATGGATGACCCTGCTGGTATTTGAAATACCAGTGGCTTAGCTTTCATCATCATAGCAACACATAATCTACCGCAGTATGACACACTGACAGACAGGTGGTGGTCCCTCATCTTGCAAGCACTTAATTCACAGTCAACTAGACTCCACGTCCTTTAGGGAAGCACAGAGGTTTCTTTCCAGTTCATCCAGTGCTATCTCCCTGTGCTGCAGTCCATATGGAAGTGGGTCTGAAAACCAGTCATTTTAGCTGAGTAATTTAAAGACTTAACAGGGAAAAATATTTGAGCTCTAATGCTAAGGTATAAAGGTTTGTACTTCTCTTATGTGGATGGTGACTACTAAAATGAGTACACAGGTGAAAGGAAGAAGACTCTTCTTTCAAATACACACACACACACACACACACACACACACACACACAGCAATGGAGCGGTGGACTTGTTTCAATTCCTTTCACCTCTCTCCGAATTTCCTGCATTCTTCCATGCTCTCCTTCCTAACATTGCATTACTTTCATGTACTCTCCTTTAACTCCCCTTGACAAACCAGACTCTTTAACATCTTCCAGCTGACAGTTCTTATATGTTAAAGCTAAAGAGACTATTGTCATGAGAATAAAGTAGAAATATGTTAAAGTGTTTGTGTGGTCTATGATAAGCCAAAATAAACCTGTTGCCATCACGTCAATTCAGACTCATAGCAACCCTGTAGGACAGAGTAGAACTGCCCCATAGGGTTTTCCAGGAGCACCTGGTGGATTTGAACTGCCAACCTTTTGGTTAGCAGCCGTAGTTGTTAACCCTTATGCCACCAGGGTTTCTGTGTTTTGTGATAAATCTTCCTATATGTGCTTTTAATATCCTGAGAGAATTTAATTAATGATTATGGGATGATTTAAGCAATAGAAAAATAAAAGTCTGTAATATGCATTAAATTATTTTACAACATTGAGAAAGATGGCTTTGTGAAAATATAGAGTCTAGAATAGATTGTATGATTGTGTATCCCCCGATAAGGTGTTCTTAGAGACATAATTAGAGAGAGAAACAGAAAATACTCTTACCGTGACAGAAATGTCATTTATTAATTTTTTCATAATTCATTTAAGACTTTTTTTTTT
>NW_004445825.1:2037-3534 GCF_000243295.1 Trichechus manatus latirostris | reverse complement strand
GCTGTAATGTTTGCCGAAGAAGACCGTCACATCTTTCTTCCACAGAGCGGCTGGTGGGTTCCAACAGCCAAGCTTTTGGTTAGCAGTCAAGCGCTTTAACCACTGCATCACCAGGGCTTCCTTGTCTAAGTCCAAATAAATGTTCACCGGCAGCAAGATGAAGTGATGGAAGAAGGGGCAAACTAAACTCATTACGGGGCTTGCTGTAATGCTATTTTCTGCAAAACTTTTTGCATAGGGCCCCTACAGGGCTCTTATCTTCTCTGTCTAATTTTGTAGCTTTTTGTCTTCTCCCTTCAAACCATTTTATCTCTTACCTAGAGGGAGAAATGAACTTGCAAAGAAAAGGGAAGGGGGACCAGAAGGGAAAGAAGGGAGCTGTTTTCACAGATGTTGTCCAGAGCAGGAGAAAAGGTCCTGCTAACATTAATGAAGAGCGAAATCCCATTCCTTATGATTGCAAAGGGGTCTTGACCCCACTTTATGGAAATCACAACACTGGAAATTTTGCGTAGCTTGGAATGTGGCACCAGGAAATACGTCTTTGGGTTTAGAAAGTACTCCCTCTCCTCTCCCCTGGCGCTCTTCTCTCAGCACAAAAAGAGAAGCTGCCTCTGGATTTCAGTTCTCGCTCTGAAGCCTGTTTTCCTCCTTCATCTTTTATTGTTACGGTTTGTTGTTATTTGCCGTCTAATGGTCTCCACCTCATGGAGATTTTATGTAGAACAGAATGAAACGTTGTCTGGTCCTGCACCATCTTCATCATCTTTGGTACATTAGAGTTCATAGTTGTAGATGTTATACAGTGCCTTCCAACCTAGGGGACTCTTCTTCCAGCACTATATTGGACAATGTTCTGTTCTGATTCATAAGGTTTTCGTTGGCTAATTTTTGGAAGTAGCTCCCCAGGACTTTCTTCCTACTCTGTCTTAGTCTGGAAGTTCTACTGAAACCTGTCCACCATGGATGACCCTGCTGGTATTTGAAATACCAGTGGCTTAGCTTTCATCATCATAGCAACACATAATCTACCGCAGTATGACACACTGACAGACAGGTGGTGGTCCCTCATCTTGCAAGCACTTAATTCACAGTCAACTAGACTCCACGTCCTTTAGGGAAGCACAGAGGTTTCTTTCCAGTTCATCCAGTGCTATCTCCCTGTGCTGCAGTCCATATGGAAGTGGGTCTGAAAACCAGTCATTTTAGCTGAGTAATTTAAAGACTTAACAGGGAAAAATATTTGAGCTCTAATGCTAAGGTATAAAGGTTTGTACTTCTCTTATGTGGATGGTGACTACTAAAATGAGTACACAGGTGAAAGGAAGAAGACTCTTCTTTCAAATACACACACACACACACACACACACACACACACAGCAATGGAGCGGTGGACTTGTTTCAATTCCTTTCACCTCTCTCCGAATTTCCTGCATTCTTCCATGCTCTCCTTCCTAACATTGCATTACTTTCATGTACTCTCCTTTAACCCCCCTT
>NW_004445825.1:0-855 GCF_000243295.1 Trichechus manatus latirostris | reverse complement strand
GGTTGAGAAGTTAGAGGGTTGACATGTTGTGGGGTTGTTAACCAATGTCATAAAACAGTATGTGTACTACTGTTTCATGAGAAACTATTTGTTCTGTAAGCCCTCACCTGAAGTACAATAAAAAAAAAAAATTGAAATTCATGATGAGCCAAATATCAAAATTTTAAATAAAAACAGGGTGAAGTTACATTGTGCAAGTTGAAGTTGGAATCCTGTTTTTATGTAAAAACATTATGCTTTTTTCATCATGGATTTGTTTGTATTAATTTTGATTTTTTAAACATTTCAATAAAGTATTATTTATCATGATAGCTGAGTTTTTTGATGCCTCCTTTAAATTTTGTGCTCAAGTTTTAGTGCCTCAGATGCCTCACCCTAGTCCTGAGTCTATTCTTAGCTCCAGAATTCCACATCCCAGGATCAATGATAATAAGAGAGTTTTCCTAGTGCAAAACATTGCTGGTTGCTGGATATAAAACTGTGAGGAGGATTTGCATCTTAGATCCCGGTCCATACATCTCTGGTTTCCATTCTTTATCGCCTCTTCCTGGTCCATACTCTAGCATCAATGGTAATAAGAAACTATTTTATAGTAAAGCGATTTCTCTGTCCACAGTTGTAAATAAAAGTTCTGACTTCCAATATGGCTCGCTATGCCCTTAAATATACTCACACACTTCATACCATGTGTCTTGATTTGGGATTAGGAAAATGTTTGTTCGGCTCAGAGTTCCTACCCCTTATGCAGGAGACAGTAAGACATATTGTTTACAAATATATGCACAAGTTTACAAACTTAAAGCCCCATAAACTAAAAGTGTGTTTTCACTTGGACAATCTGAAGTGGTCAGGAAC
>NW_004445824.1:3422-4974 GCF_000243295.1 Trichechus manatus latirostris | reverse complement strand
TGGAAAGTCATCTGGTGTTTTATTTTGGATGCCTACTGGAACCATCCTGTCCTGTTTTTGTAAACGTTTTGATATTGTCTGCTGTCTTCGGGGCATTCAGTAGTTATTTTTTCTCATTTATTGATTGTAGATTTGTTTGTTTTGTCCTTTTTTTTTTATTTGGCTATGTGTGAGCAGGCTGGCTGTGTGTTCTTTGTTGTTTGCTCATCTGTGGGCACGATACTTTTCACCTCCTTCTCCAATTGGCAGGATCAGTTGCTCAGATATGGTACAGCAAGGCAGGTCTAGCTGAAAAGGAGTTGCTAGAATGGGTTGTTTGTGGCATTTACTAAAGCCAACAGGGTGGGTCAGTAATCAGTGCAGGGCAGGTTCCAGCAGGCCATGCCTGTGCTGCTTGGTGGTATGATGTTAAGCATACGGTGCAGGTAGGCAGGATGGAGGGGAGAGATTGTTATGTGTGTAGCTAAGATGAATATGGGAGAGATGAGAAAGGAACAGGAGCCAAAAACATACAAACAAACAAAAAAGAATGCTAGGGGAGCTTGCTGTTGGAGTGGAGAGATGAGAACCCATGAAATGGAGAAAAACAAAATGGGGAAGAAGAAGGAAAAAAATAAAAGAACGAAGAAATAAAAATTAGAAAGAAGAAAAGGAAAGCTCCCAGGAATCCCGCCAGTGTGGCTACAAGGTCCCATTTGTTGCAGTACAGCCTGCCAAGAAGGCGTAGAGGTATTCAGCACCAGGTATTCAGGGAACAGGAAGAGAAGGAAGGTATAGAGACACCTAAAACAGAGTAATGAAGAAAAACAAAAAGGGGAAAAGAAAATAAATCAAATTAAAAAAAAAAAGAACAAGAAAAGCCCGCAAAAAAACAAAAAAAATAACATGAAAAAAGAAATGCTCTGAGGGATCCCTCTGTGCGTCTGTGCAAGCTGAGGGCTTAGGTCCCAAACTGTGTAGCACTGCCCGGCCAGAACAGGCTCCCAACTTGAGAAATGGAAAAGAAAACAAACCAACAATTCAAAACAAACAAACAAACAAAAGCCCCAGGATCCCACCAGCGTGGCAGCCCAGACCGGGAAGTAGTTCCACACTTGAATGGAGCTCCACAGTCCCTTAGGAAGAAGCAAAGATGGTGCATGGAGCCAGGTATTTGAGCAAAGGTGGGGGAGGAATGAGAGGTAAGGAAGAAATCAAAAGAAGCAGAGAAAAGCAACAACAGTAGCCAGCAAATGGCACTCAGAGAGCCAGCCAGTGCAGGCGGGTGGAATCCTAGCAGCCGGTGCTTCCCGGCCCAGAGACTATGGCCACGGGAAGCAGAAGAGGCTGAGTGGGGGTGAAGAAGGGTGGGGTTGGGATAGCATTTATCACAAATTATTCGTTGTTTTGTCTCCTACCGGAAGCTCCATGAAGCTGCTTTCTCATACTCCCATTTGCTGGTCTCTGATAGGAGTCCAAGATGGCAGATCCGCGCTGTTTTAGCTGGTAGGGGACCTCTGCATGAATCTCTTCTCACTCTCCATTCTCTGTCAGTTTTCACACTCTGTTTGGT
>NW_004445824.1:0-1248 GCF_000243295.1 Trichechus manatus latirostris | reverse complement strand
GCAGTCTATTATTACTTGGTATTGCCTTGCCTTCCTCTCCATTAGAAGGTTCTATACCTACAACGTTTATTCCCTCTTTTATTGTTCTGATGTTGTTGTCATTTACAGATTAACTGCTCTGATTCCCTGTTGTATTTCTTTTGGTTTTGGATAGTCCTTGAGAGTTCATTTCCTAGATTGGTATCTGGCTGTTACAGTCTTGTGTTCTAGATTCAGGCTGTGGTCTGTGTTCTCAGACCAAAGGACTTCCTTTAATAATTCTTGTATGTTTGGTTTGGTTTTACATAGTCCCTTAATTTCTGTTTATCTGGAAATATTCTTATTTCACCATCATATTTGAACGAGAGTTTTGCAGGATATATTTTTTATGGCTGACAATTTTTTTTCTTTCATGGTTTTATATATGTCATCCCATTGCCTTCTTGCCTGCATGGTTTCTGCCGAATAATCAGAGCTTAGTCTTATTGTTTCTCCTCTGTATGTGACTTTTTGTTTTTCTCGAGCTGTTCTCAGAATTCTTTGTTTGTCTTTGGTTTTAGCGAGTGTGATTATGATATGCCTTGGTGATTTTCTTTTGGGGTCTATCCTATATGGGATTCGTTGAGCTTTTTGGATGGTCAGCTTCTCATCTATCATGATATTGGGGAAGTTTTCTGTCAGCAGTTCTTCAATGATCCTTTCTGTGTTTTCTGTTTTCTCCCCTGTTCTGGAACTCTGATCATTCTGAAATTTTTCCTTTTGATTGTTGTATCCCACATAATTCTCAGGGTTTCTTTATTTTTCTTTGTTCTTTTTTCTGATTTTTCCTCAGAGTTGTATCCAAGTGTTTGTCTTCAATTTTGCTGATTCTGTTTTCTATCATTTCAATCTTGCTCCTCAGCCCTTCCATGACTTTGTCCGTTTCTGAAATCTTGTTTATCTTTTGGATTTCTAATTGTTGTTTTTGTATAATTTCTAGTTGTGAATTTATTTTGGTATTTTGTTCCTGCATTATTTTCCTGAATTATTCCTTTTTTTGTTTTTTGCCTGTATTTTCCATGAATTTGTCTGCCTTTTCCATGAATTTGTCTATTTTCTCATTTTTGTCTGCTTTTTGCTTCAACTCTTGGATAATTCTGAGTATTAGAGATTTGAATTCCCTACCAAGTAGTTCTAGTGCCTTTTCTTCTACTGGAAAGTCATCTGATGTTTTATTTTGGATGCCTACTGGAACCATCCTGTCCTTTATATATATATATATTTTGATAT
>NW_004445823.1:3222-4975 GCF_000243295.1 Trichechus manatus latirostris | reverse complement strand
AATAGTCTAATTACCTCAAAATCTTTTTAGTAGTAGCTGGGGTATAAATTTTTAATAAATCCATATATTGCCTCTTCAACTTTTTTTCTTAACTCTTTCATATCAGTTATTTATAAAACTTAACAGCAAACAAAAGTATTAAAAAATAGAAGTTGCATTTCCTGATTTATTTGACAGATTTGGTGCTTTAAAATTTCATGTAGAATAGATCTGAAATAAACTTTTCAGGTTCTGTTACTGTAACATAAGATTAATAATTTAGTTTTCTGATAAAACTATCATAAGGTCATTCATTTATTCTTTGAACATTTACTGCGTATCTATTATATAATAGACACTATGTGGATTGCTGGGCACGATGAAGAGAAATAAGTTGCTTTCAGTCCAGTAAGGGATATATACATACAAGAGCACACTCAAAGTTAAATATTGTTTTGCTTTTGAAAAGCCATAAAGTTGGTCATGCCTCACTTTATTGAACTCGATATGCTTAGAAAAGAGAAACAGCCATTGTACTTCTTTTTCTTTCTGATCTGACAGTGGAGGTACAAACGTCCTGATTGGCAGAGTGGGAAGTGATTCTTTCTTTAACAAGTGGTTACTAATTCATTACATTGGTAGTGCAAGCATTGTTGAAAACCACAGATATTCCAAAAGTCTCCTTTTACCCTTGGTTTAGAATTCTTCTCTTTTCAAATCTGTTAACAAATTGCCTGGTTTGAGTTTCACCTGCTCTAATTTCTCTTAACCCGCCAGCTGATAAAGCAGGAAAAGATAATTGAAGAGACAGTCAGCTGACCCAAGGCCTTCACCACAGCCTCTTTATCACACCAGTTCCACGAGCAAGCTAGTGCTCGCTAGTGCTCTGTTCTTGGTCTGTTTTATTTGAAAACTCAAATTTTAATTCATCCTTTTTCTTATCCATGAAGTATCCATTTACATCAGCTTCTCTTATCTAAACTCATTTGCCTGTTGTTCTTAGAAGGAATGGACAGTAAGATAGCTGAGTCCACATGCAAGGGATTGAATGGAAAAAGTCAGAATCATTTAGCTGTTTAAACAATGCTGCAGGCCATTCACATATCTCTGTAATAATCAGTAATCTGGAGATAGTGGTCCTGCAATCTGCTGGGCAAGTATTAAAAGGCACTAGGGGAAAACCCTGGTGGCGTAGTGGTTAAGAGCTATGGCTGCTAACCAAAAAGTCGGCAGTTCAAATCCACCATGCACTCCTTGGAAACCATATGGGGCATTTCTACTCTGTCTATAGGGTCGCTATGAGTCAGGATTGACTAGACGGCAAAGGGTTTGGTTTTCTTGGCTTAGGGGCCCAGGTGGCGAAGTGGTTAAGAGCTTGGCTGCTAACCAAAAGGTCACCAGCCACTCCTTGGAAACCCTATGGAGCAGTTCTTCTCTGTACTATCGGGTCACAATGAGTTGGAATCCACTCAGTGGCAACGGGTCTGGTTTTTTTTGGTTGTTGTTTAGACATTGGGACAGTCCAATCATGTAGATATAAGCCAGCCTGATTCTTCATAAAGAAACTAGAAAAACCCGTTGCCATCAAGTGGATTCCAACTCACATCTACCCAATAGGACAGAAGAGAACTGCCCTATAGGGTTTCCAAGGCTGTAAATCTTTGTGGAAGCAGACTACCACTTCTTTCTCCCACGGAGTGTCTGGTGAGTTCAAACCACTGACCTTTTGATTAGCAGCTGGGCTCTTAACCACTGTGCCATCAGGGCTCCTTCA
>NW_004445823.1:0-1546 GCF_000243295.1 Trichechus manatus latirostris | reverse complement strand
TGTTTATCTATTATTTTTCCCAAACCATTTGAGAATAAGTTACAGACGTGACACCCATTACCCTGGAATACTTTAGTGCATATTTCCTACCAACAAGGTCATTCTCCTAGATAACCACAGGACCAACATCAAAATCATGAAACAGTATGACTAGCTAATCCACAGACCCCATTCATATCTCTCCATTTGTCCAGGCAATGTCTGTTGTAGTAGAAGAATTTAATGCATTGCAGTTGGTCGGTCTGTTTCTTTAGTCTCTTTCAATCTGAAACAGTTCCTCAGGTTTTCTTTGACTTCCGTGGTCTTTCAGTTTTGAAGAGTACAGGCCAATTATTTTGTATAATGTCCCTCAATTTCGATTTGTGTGATGTTTCCTTATGATTAAATTCAGGTTATGTGCATTTGGCAGGAGTATCACAGCAATGATGCCATAATCTTATTGCATTGTACCAGGTGGTAATGTCTGTTCCATTACTGGTTATGCTAACTTTTATCACTGAATAAGGTGGTATCAGCCAGGCTTCTCCACTGTGAGGTTATTCTTTTCCTCTTTGTAATTAATTTTTTTTTTTTTTTGTGGGCAGCTACTTTGAGACTATGTAAATATCCTGTTCCTCATCAAACTTTTACCTACTAATGTTAGCATCCATTGATAATTCTTGCCTGAATCAGTTATTACTGTGATGGTTGCCAAATGGTGTTTTTCTAATTGTGTCATTCCTTCTGCATTTATTAGGTGACATTAAATTAGAAAACCACCGTACGGCAACTGTCATAGTAATAATTGATTCATACTGAGAAGAGCTTTCTCTTCTCATTTGTTTGTTAATTTATTTATATTGCTATGAACTCATGAATCCTTATTTACTGGGTTATAGTCCATTACCATTATTATTTATTTTGGTGCTCAAATTATCTCTGATTTTGCCAGTGTAAGCCTCATTCAAGCTGGTACCTGTGTCTTTTTCACATGTGCCCATCTTTCTTGGACCACTTCCTTACTTTCTGCTACAATAAGATATTGCAGGTTCGTCTTGTAGTTTTGATACCTAGCCCTGGAATCAGATATTTCTCCAAGGATCTCTGATTTCTTTTGGTAGAGAATGGTATTTAGAAACCAAGATCTAGGTACTGGGTGTGCTTATTTGCTACTAGGGTGTTGCTGTCCCCAGGCATTCTCAGTGGGCAAAGCTAGGAAATACTGGTATGTGTGTGTCTATTTGCATACCAAAAAAAAAAAAAAAAACCCATTGCCGTTAAGTCGATTCTGGCTCATAGCAACCCTATAGGACAGAGTAGAACTGCCCTATAAAGTTTCCAAGGTGTGGTTGGTGGATTTGAACTGCTTACTTTTGGTTAGCAGCCAAGCATATGTACGTGCACACCTACATCTATTTTATCACTATATGTATCTGTATATATTGAAAACCCGTGCTTATACTTCCAATTCCAACCCAACACCAAGGAAAACTTTCCCCTTTTTCATATTTGTACCTCTCTTCTCAGATAGTGAGAAACATGGCTCCTGTTATCCTCCACATATTTG
>NW_004445822.1:3727-5646 GCF_000243295.1 Trichechus manatus latirostris | reverse complement strand
GGTATTTCAGAGTATAGAAAAAGATGGAATACTCCCAAACTCATTCTATGAAGCCAGCATAACCCTGATACCAAAACCAGGTAAGGACATCACAAAAAAAGAAAATTACAGACCAATATCCCTCATGAACATAGACACAAAAATCCTCAACAAAATTCTACCCAAAAGAATTCAATAACATATCAAAAAAATAATTCACCATCACCAAAGTGGGATTTATACCAGGTATGCAGGGATGGTTCAACATTAGAAAAACAATCAATGTAATCCATAACATAAATAAAACAAAAGAAAAGAACCATATGATCTTATCAATTGATGCAGAAAAGGCTTTTGACAAAGTCCAACACCGATTCACGATAAAAACTCTCAGTAAAATAGGAATAGAAGGGAAATTCCTCAACATAATTCAGGGTATTTATACAAAGCAACAGCCAACATCATCCTCAATGGAGAGAGTCTGAAAGCATTCCCCCTGAGAACGGGAACCAGACAAGGATGCCCTTTATCACCACACTTATTCAACATTGTGCTGGAGGTCCTAGCCAGAGTAATTAGGCTAGAAAAAGAAATAAAGGGCCTCAAAATTGGTAAGGAAAAAGTAAAAGTATCTCTATTTGCAGATGATATGATGTTATACACAGAAAACCCCAAAGAATTCACAAGAAAACTACTGGAACTAATAGAAGATTTTAGCAAAGTATCAGGATACAAGATAAACATACAAAAATCGGTTGGATTCCTCAACACCAACAAAAAGTACTTCGAAGAGGAAATCACCAAATCAGTGCCATTTATAATAGCCCCCAAGAAGATAAAATACTTAGGAATAAGTCTAACCAGATATGTAAAAGACCTATACAAAGAAAACTACAAGACACTACTGCAAGAAACCAAAAGAGACTTACATAAGTGGAAAAACATACCTTGCTCATGAATAGGAAGACTCAACATTGTGAAAATGTCAATTCTACCCAAAGCGATCTACAGATACAATGCAATCCCGATCCAAATTCCAACAGCACTTTTTGAGGAGATAGAGAAACAAATCACCAACTTCATATGGAAAGGGAAGACGCCCCGGATAAGTAAAGCATTACCAAAAAAGAAGAACCAAGTGGGAGGCCTCACACTACCTGATTTTAGAACCTATTATACTACCAAGGGGAAAACCTGGTGGCGCAGTGGTTAAGAGCTACAGCTGCTAACCAAGAGGCCGGCAGTTTGAATCCACCAGGCACTCCTCAGAAACCCTATGCAGCAGTTCTACTCTGTCCTATAGGGTTGCTACAAGTCAGAATCGACTCAACAGCAATAGGTTATACTGCTACGTAGTCAAAATAGTCTGGTACTGGTACAACTACAGATACATAGACTAATGGAACAGAATTGAGAATCTAGACGTAAATTCATCCACCTATGGGCAGCTGATATTTGACAAAGGCCCAAAGTCCATTAATTGGGGAAAAGACATTTCTTTAACAAATGGTGCTAGCAAAACTGTATATCCATCTGCAAAAACTGAAACAAAACCCATACCTCACACCATGCACAAAAACTAACTCAAAATGGATCAAAGACCTAAATATAAAATCGAAAAACATAAAGATCATAGAAGAAAAACTAGAGACAATGTGAGGAACCCTAATACATGGCATAAACAGAATACAAACAAAAAGTCACAATGCACAAACACCACAAGAGAAACTAGATAGCTGGGAGCTCCTAAAAATCAAACACTTATGCTCATCAAAAGACTTCATCAAAAGAGTAAAAAGACAAACTACAGACTGGGAAAAAATTTTGGCTACGACAAATCCGATAAGCGTCTAATCTCTAAAATCTACAAGATACTGCAAAACCTCAACAACAAAAAGAACCCAATTAAAAAATGGGCAAAGGATATGAACAGGCACTTC
>NW_004445822.1:2565-3627 GCF_000243295.1 Trichechus manatus latirostris | reverse complement strand
AGCTCCTAAAAATCAAACACTTATGCTCATCAAAAGACTTCATCAAAAGAGTAAAAAGACAAACTACAGACTGGGAAAAAATTTTGGCTACGACAAATCCGATAAGCGTCTAATCTCTAAAATCTACAAGATACTGCAAAACCTCAACAACAAAAAGAACCCAATTAAAAAATGGGCAAAGGATATGAACAGGCACTTCAACAAAGAAGACATTCAGGCAGCTAACAGATACATGAGGAAAAGCTCACGATCATTAGTCGTTAGAGAAATGCAGATAAAAACTACAATGAGATATCATCTCAACCCAATACGGCTAGCATTAATCCAAATAACACAAAATAATAAATGCTGGACAGGTTGTGGAGAGACTGGAACACTTATACACTGCTGGTGGGAATGTAAAATGGTACAACCACTTTGGAAATCGATTTGGCTCCTCCTTTAAAAGCTAGGAATAGAAGTACCATATGATCTGGCAATCCCGCTCCTTGGAATATATCCTAGAGAAATGAGCCATCACATGAATAGATATGGAAACAACCTAGGTGCCCATCAATGGATGAATGGATAAACAAATTATGGTATATTCACACAACGGAATACTATGCAGTGATAAAGAATAACAATGAGTCCATGAAACATCTCATAACATGGATGAATTTGGAAGGCATTATGCTGAGTGAAATTAGTCAGTTGCAAAAGAACAAATATTGTACAAGACCACTATTATAAGAACTCAAGAAAAGGTTTAACACAGAAGAAAACATTCTTTGACGGTTACGACGGTGGAAGGGAGGGACAGGGGAATTTACTAACTAGATAGCAGACAAGAATTATCTTAGGTGAAGCAAAGGACATCACACACTGCAGGGAAAGTCAGCACAACTAGACTAAACCAAAAGCTAAGACGTTTCCTGAATACAACCAAACACTTTGAGGGACAGAGTAGCAGTGGCGGGGGTCTGCAGACCATGGTTTCAGGGGACATCTAGGTCAATTGGCATAACAAAGTTTATTAAGAAAATGTTCTGCATCCCACTTTGATGAGTGGCATCTGGGGTC
>NW_004445822.1:0-1095 GCF_000243295.1 Trichechus manatus latirostris | reverse complement strand
AAAAAAAAAGAACAAAGTAGGAGGCCTCACACTACCTGATCTCAGAACCTAATATACAGCCATGGTAGTCAAAACAGCCTGGTACTGGTACAGTGACATCAGTGGAACAGAATCGAGAACCCAGACGTAAATCCATCCACCTATGGTCAGCTGATCTTTGACAAAGGACCAACGTCCATTAAGTGGGTAAAAGACAGTCTTCTTAATAAATGATGCTGGCAAAACTGGATGTCCATCTGTAAAAAAATGAAACAGGACCCATACCTCACACCATACACAAAAACTAAAAATGGATCAAAGACCTAAATATAAAACCCAAAATGACAAAAGTCAGGGAAGAAAAAATAGGGACAATGCTAGGGGCCCTAATACATGACTTAAATAGAATAGAAACTATAACTAACAATTCACAAACACCAGAAAATGAACCAGATAACAGGGAGCTCCTAAAAATTAAACACTTATGCTCATCAAAAGGCTTCACTAAAAGAGTAAAAAGACAACCTACAGACTGGGAAAAAAATCTTGGCTACAACATATCAGACAAGAGTCTAATCTCTGTAAAATACTTCACCGACTCAACAACAAAAAGACAATCCAATTAAAAAATGAGCAAAGGAAAAAAAATGGGGAAAGGATATGAACAGACAATTTACCAAAGAAGACATTCGGGTGGCTAACAGACACATGAGGAAATGCTTGCTATCATAAGCCATTAAAGAAATTCAAATCAAACCTACAGTGAAATGCCATCTCACCCCAACATTACTAGCACAAATTAAAAAAAAAAAAAAAAAAAAACAGAACCAGCCAGATACCAGTCTAGGAAATGGACTCTCAAGGACTATCCAAAACCAAAAGAAATACAAAAGGGAATCAAAGAAGTTAATCTGTAAACGACAACAACATCAGAACAATAAAAGAGGGAATAAACAGTGTAGGTATAGAACCTTCTAATGAAGAGGAAGGCGAGGCAATACCAAGTAATAATAGACTGCTTCAAACTTAGAAAGATAAGGGCAAATTTTACGGTAACCACAAAGAAAGTTAACAAACATACTCATAAAAAAAAAGAGGAAAAACATAAAGTCTCAG
>NW_004445821.1:3674-4943 GCF_000243295.1 Trichechus manatus latirostris | reverse complement strand
ACAGGGTGTCCAAGATGGCAAATTCATACTGTGTTAGCTGATAGGGGACCTCTGCATGTATCTCTCCTCGCTCTCTGTTCTCTGTCAGTTTCTTCTTCCATTAAGTGCTTGGCTGAGTTCTTTATCTCTTCATTAGACCCTTAAGTTCCAGTATTGACATTTGTCTCTGTTTTACTCAGTTTTTCGGTACTTGGCTGTGGAGGAATGGCGTGGTGCTTCTGTCTTGCAACATTACCAAGGCAAACAGAGCCAGCCGAAGAGCTTCAATTAATTGTTGAGTGCCTATATTTTAAAGATTATGTAGAACGTGTGGAGGAAACAGTCTATAAATTCTTAAGAAGTTAATTTTCCCTTTTATTTCTTAGGCTCTTATTTTCAATACCCAAATTTTTATACTGAAGTCAAACAATACCTCACAGCCAAAATTTATCTAATGCAACTAACTCATTTTTACATATGAAAGACTAGTTTGTGAGGGAGGGGTAATCTAGTTTTACACAAAATTATCACATGAATAAAAGGTGAAGGCAGTTTTGGAAGTATTTGAGGTCCTTATTAAAAAATATGGAAACACCAGTAAAAAGTATTGTATAAAATTTTTTCTTTTTTTGCTTGTACACATGTTGAATATTGTTATAACTCTATCCCAGTTCTTCACTACCAAACAATTAAGATTATAGTTCTCAGAACATTTCAGCACTTCATTTAGATTTTTTGATTATGAAATATTTACCAAAATATAAATAATAAAAACTCATATACCTATGATTCAGCACTAGAAATAAACCATTAAAAATACAGCTTAATTCCTCTACAGACACCTTAGATCCAGTTTCCCTCCTTTCTTCTCACCGGGAGATTTTTTATTTGATTTTGGGATTTATCATTTTCATTAATAATTTTTACTTTCATTCCATCTCGTTAGTCCATTAATGAACTTGCTTTTAATCTTTCAACCTAACTTTTGTGAGACCTATCGATGTTGACATGTGTACTAGTTTATTCCTTTTCCTAGAATATTCCATTGTATGACTTGTATCAATATTTCATATTTTTGTCAGTTTGCATTGTTATCTGTATGTGATTTTACCTATTCAAGCTTTCAAATTGTTCACTATAATAGTGCTACAATGCACATTTTCATAGTCATGAGGCCAAGTATTCCTAATATATATACCCAGGTCTGGAATTACTAGGCCATAGGCTATATACAACTTCAACCTCATAGATATTGTTAATAGTATCTCCAAAGTAGTTATTCCACAAATT
>NW_004445821.1:0-1746 GCF_000243295.1 Trichechus manatus latirostris | reverse complement strand
GGCCTCACACCCACATCTGGCCTGCAGGTGCAAGTGTTCCAAAGCTCTGTAGCTCCACCGATAAGTGCCCAGAGGCACCCTACGCTGCCAGGAAGCCTCTGGCACACAGGCACTCAGCTCTCTCACTCTGTGGGTTGGCTCTAGCACTGTTTCATGCTGGTCTCCTGGTTCTGCTGCTGCTGGTTCTCTGCTGCTGCCCCACTTCTGCCTCTGCAGGTTCTCTGCCACACCTGTATCCATTCACAGTTTCAAAACCGCTTCCACATTTTAGGTGTCTGTTAGAGCAGCACCCCACTCCAGGTACCAAATTCTGTCTTAGTCATCTAGTGCTGCTCTAAGAAAAATACCACAGGTAGACAGCTTTAACAAAGAGAAGTTTATTCTCTCACA
Organism: Trichechus manatus latirostris; assembly: GCF_000243295.1. Taxonomy (NCBI): domain Eukaryota; kingdom Metazoa; phylum Chordata; class Mammalia; order Sirenia; family Trichechidae; genus Trichechus; species Trichechus manatus. The sequence goes on along the minus strand of NW_004445821.1, from coordinate 1,356 downwards.
GTCTGGTAGGCTAGAAGTCCAAATTCAGGGCATCGGCTCCAGGGGAAGGCTTTCTCTCTCAGCCTTCTCAGCAATCTTCCCCCAGACTAGGACCTTCTAGGAAAGGGAAGCAAGCAGAGATTTGGGGACCTCATACCACCAAGAAAGAAGCACCAGGAGCAGAGCATGTCCTTTGGACCTGGGGTTCCACACCTGACAAGCTCTTCAACCAGGGGAAGATTGCTGACAAGGACCTTCCTCCAGAACTGACAGAGAGAGAATGTCTTCCCCTGGAGCTGATACCCTGAATTTGGACTTGTAGCCTACTAGACTGTGAGAGAATAAATTTCTCCTTGTTAAAGCCATCCACTTGTCATATTTCTGTTATAGCAGCACTAGATGACTAAGATAAATACTTTACTTTGTCTCCTCAAGCTACTCTTTGAAATCTTATGTTCAGCTCTTTTACTTCAACATTTCTTCCATTCGTTTTAGCTACTCTACTTTCAAAAGCAAGTTTCAGAGTCTCTTCTAACATCCATTTTGATCTTTTTTTCTTTCCTGTCTTTTCAATGACCTTTTGCTTTCTTCATGTATGATGTCCCTGATGTCATTCCACAATTCATCTGGTCTTTGGTCATTAGTGTTCAGTGCATCAAATCTTTTCTTGAGATGGTCTCTAAATTCAGGTGGGATATACTCAAGGTCATTCTTTGGTTCTCATGGACTTGTTTTAATTTTCTTCACCTTCAACTTGAACTTGCATATAAACCATTAATTGTCTGTTCTGCGGGCAGCCCCTGGCTTATTCTGACTAATGATATTGAGCTTCTCTGTTGTCTGTTTGCAAAGATATAGTTGATATTATTCCTGTGTATTGCATCTGGCGAGGTCCATGTCTATAGTTGCCATTTATGCTGTTGAAAAAAAGATATTTGCAATGAATAAGTCATTGGTCTTGCAAAATTATATCATGCAATCTTGGCATTGTTTCTATCACAAGGCCATATTTTCCATCTACAGATCCTTCTTTGTTTCCAATTTTCACATTCCCATCACCAATAATTATCAGTGCATCTTGATTTTAAGTTTGTTCAATTTGAGACTGCAGAAGTTGGTAAAAATCTTCAATTTGACAGATGTAAATCCATCTACTTATGGTCACCTGATCTTCAACAAGGGCCCAAAGTCCATCGAATGGGGAAAAGACAGTCTTTTTAACCAATGGTGTTGGCAAAATGTCCATCTGCAAAAAAATGAAACAGGACCCATACCTCACACCATACACAAAAACTAATTAAAAATGGAACAAAGACCTAAATATAAAGCCAAAAAGTATAAAGTTCAGAGAAGAAAAAATAGGATCAACACTAGAGG
>NW_004445820.1:3551-5042 GCF_000243295.1 Trichechus manatus latirostris | reverse complement strand
CTGGTGCTCTGCAATGTCCCCTAATGTGATCACACTGCCCTTCTGGCAGAGGGAGCCCCCAAGATCCCCGTGTCTGCACATGACCCCTACCCTGGCCACAGCTGCTGGGTTCAGGTGTGGAATCTTGTTACAAACAGGCCAATCCGATTGTTTCTTTTGGGAATATGCCATTGTGAACTCATTCTGATGAGTTCTATTAGTAGCAGAGGTCTGTAGGGACCATCCAGAAACTCTGGGGTCTTGGAGCACCTTCTGAGTCCTGGAGGTCAATGAGTTCTTGTATTCTGTGAGATGTCTTAAACTTGTTAGAGTAATTTCTCTTCCTTACAGCAGGAATCTTAACTAATCGACTCCACTATTGGCAAAATTGGCAAAGTTTAACGTTTGGTGCCCTCTTCCTGTAAGCGTGTGCCCCTTTACCCCCTCAGGGGAAAAGGTAAATTGTGCCTTCTGCTTGTTTCCATGCTCCCCTCCTCCCTCCCCGTCAAAATTAGCCATTAGAAAAGACTCCAACAGCAATCCTTTGTACCATACAAAGTGTGATTTTGTAGAGATATAGACCTCTCCCAGGGTGATCAAGTAAGCCTTAATTCCAATTACAGAATAAAACACAATTTTTCCCTGTTTAAGGAACTTATGTATCAGAAAGGAGATGAGCGAGTGTACTTTCTGGAGAAAGAGAAGATCTTTCGACCCTGTCCACCTCCACTTCACATGGCATCACGCAGGTGGCCGCCTGGTTTGTTGTGTGCATGTCCACGTGTGTGCATCCCCACACTGACACACGTCCACACCATACTGTGTGAACTTACAGGCAAGTTTATTATTGCTGTTGTCAGTTGCTGTCATGTTGGCGCCAACTCATGGCAACCTTCCGTGTAACAGAATAAAATGTTGTCCAGTCCTGCACCATCTTCATGATCGTTAGTATGTTTGAGTCCGTTGTTGTGGCTGTTGTGTGCATTCATCTCATTGAGGGTTTCCTCATTTTTGCTGAGCCTCTACTTTACCAAAAAGAATGAACTTTTCTGGCAATTGGTCTTTCCTGATGACGTGTCCAAAGCAAGAGAGCTGAAGCCTCGCCATTCTTGCTTCTAAGGAGCGTTCTGCCTGTATTTCTTCTCAGACTGATTTATTCATGCTTCTGGAAGTCCACAGTATATTTAATATTCTTTGCCAACACCACCACTTGAAAGCCTCGATTACTCAATTTGGAGACAGAAAACTTGGCTCCTCATGTGTTTATCTGGCTCTTTCTCCTTGTCCTTTGAGGCACCACCCAAGTATTTAGACCTTTATGTGGCTTCTATCTGCCCTCACTGAACTATGGACTCCACCTCTGAGGCCCCAGTTCTATCTTCTGCCTTTTTACTCATTATCCACCTCATAATATTTGAGTGGTATGTCTGTGGTTGCCCTTGGATGGGCATTTCTTTAGGGTAAATTCTGTATCTTTCATCTATCTATCCTTAGGGTCAAACGCTGAGAAAG
>NW_004445820.1:0-1166 GCF_000243295.1 Trichechus manatus latirostris | reverse complement strand
TCTGGTGTTGAGTTTCTTGAAAGATGTGCGACACCTCAAATACAAACCAGTGTGGTTATGGGCACAGATGACAGATGTGCGGCAGAGTTGGGGAAGAACTATTCTCCATGCCGGCCTCCAGTCTATCATAGACCACAGTGCATTCTGGGACCCAGGGGTTGCTGAGCGTCCCTCACGGAAGGATTTGTTTGCAACACAGTGTCCTCACCTGGGCCTTGGGGGCAGAGGTGTAACTAGGGTATAGCAGGTAGGGCGCATGCCCTGGGCACCGCTTGAGGAGGGGCGCTAACGAGCAGTTCCTTTTGGTCATGGCAATTTCCACCACCAGCTGTGAGAGATCACTCAGCAATTTAAAACTAATTGCCGTAGGTGTTATTTTCCGTAGTTAGGCTTCTGCTTGAAGATACATAGGCTGTGAGCTGCCTTGGTGTGCAAACTAGGATGATAGACTTGTTCCTGAAGACACGAGAGGGTCTATAAACTGCCGGAATGAAATAGGAGGAACTTGAGGGAGAGGCACGTTCTTCATTTGGCAGTAGGGTATTAAGAGCCATCAAAATTTGGAAATTAAAACTAGTATGATTATTATGTGTATTCATATACTGCTAAGGTCTGGGGACATTTAGATTAGTTTCAGATAAGTAAATGAAGATCAGCAAGCATTAGGTGACGCCCTGACATCACAGAGCTGGTGGGAGGGAGAGTTTAGGCTTGAACCTAGTCCATTTTCCACCTCACCCAGTTGGTTAAACTTGAATTCACTTATCGAGAAATGGATCTGTGATTTTTGGAAACTGATTTAAGTTCTCAAGAGCAGGGGCCATGTCCCATACTTCTCTTTCCTGCAGGGCATGTGGTTGATGCTTAATCAATATCTGATGAGTCATTTGATTCATTCATGGGAACCAGCATCAGCATCTTCTCTAAGTGTTTTGGGCAGTTACTGGCAAGGATTGGGAAGATGTGGCAGTAAGTAGATCTTATGTCACCAAGAGATCACTCACTTTGAGAGGAAGCAGTGGAAGCCCCATTAGAGTTAGTTGGAAACAGACGAGAAGGGTGAGTGTAAGATAGTGGTAAGGGGACTGAGCTTCGGGACTTCAGCAAAGATTAGAAGCAGTCAGGTCTCCGAGACAGGAAAAAGGATTGAAAATTGGCCAATATTC
>NW_004445819.1:2060-5046 GCF_000243295.1 Trichechus manatus latirostris | reverse complement strand
TTTTAAAGATATGCTTAACTTTATTCTAGAGCTAATATTTTCAACATGTATTTCTCTCATCTATGTCCCCATTCAATGACCACACCACTCAGTGATAAGGGTTTGGAAGTTCCATTGCCTATGTTTTATAATTGTGAATGTGGATACTCGTTGCACTATATGTAATGTAAAGGACATCATGCTTGGTAAGGTGGAGGGTTAGTGAAAAAGAGGAAGACCCACAATGAGATGGCTTGACACAGTGGCTGCAATAATGAGCTCAAGCATGACAACGATTGTGAGAATGGCGCAGGAACTGGCAGTGTTTCGTTCTGTTGTACGTAGTGTCGCTCTGGGTCAGAACCAACTCAATAACACTTAACAACAACAACAAATGTAATGCCAAATGTATTCTAACGCTGGCTCTAAATGCATGACTCTGGGAGAAATGCCTGAGAGTGGTGGGCAGAAGCCATCTGCCATGACTTGTGTTGTCCAACAGAGCTGCTGACACCACCACATATCACTGACAGTGCTGCCTTGGTGTCCTTCCTGGCCCACGCTTATAAGCTCACCCCTTTCTAGTCCATTTCTAGGTAGCAGTAAGAGCAAGGTGAAGAAGATTTTTCTTGTAGAAATAAATACTTAGACTACACATAAAAGTATAGGCTATTCTTGAGGGAGAGGAAACAGCAAATACTGTTATTGGTTGCTACTTCAAAATCAGCTAGATTAGTCCATAATTCTTTTGAGGAAATGGAGAGAATAATTTACTTATAACATCCAAAATGGAGGCTTAAGCAAAGTAGGACACATTTACATCCCAAAACTCATTTGGCAGCAAGCCTGTGTCATTGCAAAAAAAAAAAAAAAAAAAAAAACCAAAGTTAGGGAACCATTTTCCATGGCATCATCTCTGGAGTAATCCAAAGAATGAGTCCAAAATGGAGGCTTAAGCAAAGTAGGACACATTTACATCCCAAAACTCATTTGGCAGCAAGCCTGTGTCATTGCAAAAAAAAAAAAAAACAAGCAAAACAAAGTTAGGGAACCATTTTCCATGGCATCATCTCTGGATAATCCAAAGAATGAGTTAAAAATCTGCATTTTATCATGTTAATAAGCCTTATTTAATGGTCAATTACATTGTACAATGCTTGGAATTAGCTAGAAAAAAATGAATAAGCACATGAATGTTGAAGCTGAAGAAAAGAAAGGACAGAAGGAACACTGAAAATATTTCTAGGAGAAGGAGAAGGAGTGAAAGCCTAATTTCTTTTCTACATTGATCCACTTCCTGACAGAATCCTTAATTCTTGATCATAAACATGTCTACTTTGTCAGCCCCTCTCCAAGATTCACTTCTCTTCCTAGGTCTTGGGTCACTTGATCAGCCTGTCAGAAGACAGTGTAGTGCTTAGAGGAGGGAGCTAGGATCTTTTTGAGGTTGTAAGATGAGGATATGTTTATTCATTCCACCATCTTCAATATCTTCCAGGATCCACTGATCCATGTAAGAAGAGGATGGAGTACCCTCTTATTATCAGTTTCCAGGCAATGATTCAATTTAACACGTATTTAATTGATTGCCTTCATTGTGCCAAAAATGTAAAAAGAACTCAGCATATAAATGTAGTTTAAACTGAGGCCTCCTGCACTCAAGAAACTTAGTTAAACCTAATATCAACCAATTTCAGTTCAGAATCCTTCCAATAATTTCCAAAACTTTCTCATTTTTACCTCATTTTGGATTCATGCACCTTACTTGTTTCATGCATGCTTACTTGTTTCAGACCCATCCAACCAGCATACAGGCTAAAGTCTCGTTGCCATTTCTCACAAGAAATTGAATCATACTCAGCATTTTCTGTCAATTAAAATTTGAAAGGATGTGGAGGGATCATGTTATACACTTTCCTGTCTTCCATGCCTCTCGTTCTTCATCCTATCAAAAGATTATTCTTCCAGTACTTGACCTTCCCCACCACATGCTCCTAAAAGTGTAAAAGATGAATGTCCTACAAGGAGCAGCTCTGACAATTAAGATTACTTCTTTAGAAGGAATTCTACCTCTACTTTCAAGGGCAGATATATTACACAACAATTGATAATACAGCTAGATAAAGATAAACATAGAAGTAGACAAGATTCTAGGAAAATTTAAATCTCCAAACTAATTCAAAGAGAAGTAGAAAATCTGCGTAGGTTAGAGATAGGATACTTGAATAGAAGAAAATTAAAAGTAGTCAAATATCTACCCCTAAGAGGGCATCAGTTCCAAATAGTATCTTATTTTTCACCAGATTTTCATGAACCTGTGGTTTCTATTTTATAGAAATTTCTCCAGAGCACAAAAATAAATGTTAAATATGGAAATCTTCCCAAATTATCCTACAATGCTAACATAACCCTGACCTCAAAAATGAAAAATGCTTCATCTTCTTTAATAGTATGGGGGCATTGACACTTTTTATGTCTTCTTGAGTCAATTCTGAAAAACTGTTTCTTGAAATTTATCCATTTCATATAAGTTTCCAAAATTATTACCATATAATTGTCAATACCTTTGTCTTACTATATTTAAAATTGATTGGAGTATCACATACATATAAAATATGCACAAAGCACTTACCAACTAGATGAATTTTCACAAATACATCCATATAAAAAGTGCCTAGAAAAAGTAATACAATATTATCAAAGCTGAGAAGTTCCTCTTATTCTCCCTTAGGGAGACTACGTTTAGATAATGTACTAGATTGAATAGTGTCCCCCCAAAATTCATGTCCACCAGAATGTCATAATGTTACCTTATTTGGAAATAGGGTCTTTTCAGATGTAATTAGTTTATGAAGTCACACTAGATTAGGACAGGCCCTAAGTCCAATGACTGCTGTCATATATGAAAGCCATGTGAAAACACAGAGATACATAGAGAAGAAGGCCATGTGACCATGGAGGCCGAGATTAGAGTGTTGCTGCTAAAAGCCATGGAATGCTAAGGATT
>NW_004445819.1:0-1204 GCF_000243295.1 Trichechus manatus latirostris | reverse complement strand
TGCGGAGAGAGGAGAAGTTGACTATGATGTCCAGGTTTCTGGTTTTGGTGACTGTACCGATGGTGGTGCCATTCATCAAGACGGGTGAACCCCGGAGGAGGGTACAGCTAAATACAGCTAGAATTTTCTCAAATGACAATTTCTCCTTTGGGCCCGATGAATCTGAGAAGTCTGTGCAGCATTCAGGCAGAGCTCGCCAGTAAGTAACTGGGTACCTGTGTGTGGAGTTCAGTGGAGTGTTTTGGCTTGGAGATTATATTTTGGAGTGGTTTGTGTTTAGCTGATATTTAAATGGCACAGGATGCCCTAGGGAGGATGAATAGAGATGGATGAGAAGGCTCTGGTCATAGATCTCTACTCTTTTCTTCTCACATCTTTTTGTAAGAAGGAGTTCAGGGTTCAAGACAAACAAGTACTTATTTGCTGTATCAGAAGGCATCATAGGCTCCTTTACTTCTCTTCTTTACAGTGCCCTCATTCTATACAGGCAGTAGAATGTTAAACTCCTTCTTAAACGGTGGTTTGCCTTCTCACAGAGATGATCTGCTCTTAAGAAAAACAATCAGACAAATTTTGGATGCTTCTGAGCTCCCACACAAACTAATAGGACCCTCAGGGGATGGGAAACACGTACCTCTCCCACTTTTTGTTTATAACTGCCTCGTATAGGCTCCTGATTCACCAACCAACCATTCAGGGTGAGGTTCTGTTGTCTGTAGGCATCTAAAGGCTCCTGGATGAGAAGTAAAACATAAAATTCCATTAACTTGTTGGTTTGTTTACTTGACACAAATTGGTTGATTTATTGTTTTATATTCTCATCAAATTGATTGCAGCAAAAATATGTTATTTAATAAGTATTCATTAAATGGCCTATGAGTTTGGGAGACTGAACTAGGCCTAGTATCTTGGATATGAATATTAGGCAGCCATTGTCATTTTTATGTGTCATAGCTCTCAGAAGATACTAAATATTTTTTGTATAAATTTATACATGGTTTACAGCGTTTTACAATAGATTAGTGAAGGTGTTTTGGAATATAGAGTATGGAATTTGCAAAGTTCATTTATGGACTGAATTGTGTTTTTTAAAATATATCAAAATGACAAAAGTTTAAGAAGCCATCAGCTTAAATTAGTAATATCTGAGAACTGAAGCCATAATAAAGGCTTTTCTCTTACTTAACTGGAGCCCTGGAGGCAC
>NW_004445818.1:3322-5051 GCF_000243295.1 Trichechus manatus latirostris | reverse complement strand
TGTTGATCTTTTCAAAGAACCAGCTTTTGGTCTTGTTAACTCTTTCAATTGTTTTTCTATTCTCTATTTCATTTAATTCTACTCTAATTCTTATTTCCTTTCTTCTGGCGCCTGAGGTCTTCTTTTACTGCTCTCAGAAAATGAATTTCTTTAACTCTGTCGTTCTATTTGGCTACTTGGACTTTCTGTTTGTGTTTAAAATGTTTTGACTGCAAAAATATTTGAGAGTTAACAGTCAATCATGAATAAAAAAGATAAAAAGTATGGCTATTTCTGGAATTAATTTTGAAGTAGAATTTTTATGACTCTGACAGATATCCTTGTGTTAAAAATTTTTCCTAATTATTCACATATCTGTTGCTTCATTTTAAATAAATTTGAAATTAAAATTAATAAAAAGTGTTCTTCCGTTACAGTGAAGATAGACAAATCTGGCTATACTATATATTGAACAAGAGTATGTATAAAGGATCAGTTTTGATGAGATCATTGTTTAATTTGAAGAAGGTAATGTGTGAAAACAGATATTGTCATGTTATTATTCCTTAGTTTAACAGGCCAATAGTAGGTATACGTTTTTCTACTTTCTTCAAACACATAAATTAATGTAATGAAAACCATTAATCATTACTCTTTGTCCTTTTTAATACTGTACTATTTAAAAAAAAAAATTTTTTTTGCACTAGTGTAATTATGACGCATCCCTGGTGGTGCAGTGGTTAAGAGTTGCGGCTGCTAACCAAAAGGTTGGCAGTTAGAATCCACCAGCCACTCCGTGGTAACCCTATTGGGGCAGTTCTACTCTGTACTATAGGGTCACTAGGAGTTGGAATTGACACAGTGGGAGTGGGTTTGGTTTGGGGTTTTTTAGATGATTATATATGTAAGTTTCAATAAAAGAAAAATTTCTGTTTGCATTTCCCTCCCCCGCCTCTGGTGATGATTCTTTCTGGCTAACTTTTTTTCTTAATTATTAATAAAAATAAATTTGGTATTAGTTGGAGGAGGAGGATGTAAAAAGAGTTCTATTCTGTCTCTCAATTATGTAAATAGTTAACAGCTTCTATCTAAGGGAAAATTGTTCTCTATATCCCAACAAGCTGGGGCTGGTTTATCTCACACCTCCTTTGAGGACCCAGAGGTTCTTCTGTGCAGGATCTGTGTGTAGTGGGTGAGATGCTGAAGACATCCAGTCCCTAACTCAGAGATTACCTGAGCTCCTTCCAAAACAATCCTAACACTAGGCTGGTTTTTAGAAGAGCCAATGAACATAAACAAACAGGCTTGTCAGCATCTGGGAGGAAGTGGCTGAAAGAATTTACTAAACCCATAAAATCGGTAAATCTTTGCTTAAGACTTGCACATACCATTAATTAAACATTTTTATTGTGTTGTTGGTTAAAAAAAAAAATAGAGAAAAAGAACAATCTTCCATTATGTGAACAGGTCTATAAAAAATGAATAGATTATCCAATTTCAGCTCAATGTCAACAAATCTTATCTGGGACCTGGAGAAATAAGTGCTTTTTTTCACTGCCGGTCATTAAAAGAAAAGAGTTTTAACACTTTCCTAAAGGAAAGGGTAAACAAGAGAGAGTATGTAGGTTCTAGACGGGATTCATTAAAAGAAAACCCATTGAAACATCTTTCCACATCTGAAAAATATGCCAATTTCTTTCTCCTAGTTTCCAAGTATGGAGCTTGACTGTCTGTGAAGGCTTATAAAGGT
>NW_004445818.1:0-1482 GCF_000243295.1 Trichechus manatus latirostris | reverse complement strand
AGGCAGTATGAGAAGGTCTGTCTGATCAACGCTAATTATAATGACAAGGTAACAAGATGGCTTTTCCTCAGTGCCAATCAGCAGTTCTGAACATCCATCAATATTTAACTCCAAAATTCTTTGACGTCCCCATTGGGACTTCATCCTGATATGCATTTATACATCATGGATTGGATCTCTCCAGGCTTTTGCTAAGAGCTTAAGGAAAACATAACAAAACCCTGACCTTCTTTAGGACCCAGGATCCAGACTGCATTATTGTTATTTTAACTTATCTCTTTCCATTACCATATTCATTCTGTCTCTCTCCTGCTCATATAACTTTGTATGTGTTAATATCTTAGAACAGGAAATGTGGTTCTTTTTCTTCTTTTAAACTTTTCCCCTGTTCCTGCTTATCTGTATTTCCTAAGGAGAGAATGCTGCTGCGAGCTGGTCTAGAAGATGGGGTTCCCTGTTCTTGATTTCCCTACTCTTTCAATCATGGGCTCTTGCAGGGAACTCTGCCTGGTTAGTTGATTCTGGGACTGCAGGTACCTGACACAGTTTATTAAATACCAGAAAAGAAGGGTAGAAATGGAAAAGTTATTTCACAAAATAATAAAACTCTCTGGTTAATATACAATTAAGGGGCACATTGCTCATCACAGATTCAATCTCCCTTCTTACCTACTCGCCACAACCCGCTCACGTATAACTCCTTTTTTCTCCTGTTCTTACCTTTGCGCCCACATAATAGTTTTAAAAGATGTTCAAATTATCTAGTGCTCAAATGTCAAGTAACCCACAAGCCAGGAATACATTTGGCTTACTTCTCTCCTCTTGGAGGCATAGCATAATTACCAATTTACTAGAGCTATTGTCAGGAGCGGATTCACAGTAAGCAAGGTCTGCATAGGCTTACAGTAAGCAAGGTAGGCTGGGCATAATTGTGCTTACTTACTAATCTGTAGTGCACAAATTCACATGGATTTTAGCACACCTTTGATGTGGTAGAAACAGATGGAATTGTGCACTATAGATCAGTAGGTGAGCACAGGTAAATCCCTGCCTACCTTGCTCATTGGGTTATCAGTCCTTGGTTAAGGGGTGATTCTTCCCACGAGGAAGAGACTAGTAATGAAAATTCTTAGCTAGAAGAATTTTTTTACAAGTTAGAAATGAGCATGTGTCTTACTGAAGCCACACATGGAGAATACCATTTCTCAAAACCCACTGAATATTCCCATGTAATCCTGCAATGGGTAAGTGACACAGTTAGTAAGGGGCAAAGCCAGATCTGTTTGACCTCAAAGCCCATGATCTCTTCTAGAATATCAGCCTGGCCACTAGCTTCTAACTCACTGAAAATAGGGTTCATAGTTGCTTTTCCTCACTGTTATGTCCCCAGCACCTAACACCAAGCCTGGCACCTAGGAGACTTTCAATAAATACCTGTTCAATGAATGTATGTCTCTGTCCGTAAGTCATCTCGTGAGGAGG
>NW_004445817.1:4077-5059 GCF_000243295.1 Trichechus manatus latirostris | reverse complement strand
AGTCTGTGCCTGTACTGCTTGGTGGTGTGATGTCAAGCACATGGTGCAGGTAGGCAGGATGCAGCGGGGAGATTGTTATGTGTAGAACTAAGATGGATATGGGAGAGAGGAGAGAGGAACAGGAGCCAAAAACATACAAACAAACAAAAAAGAATGCTAGGGGAGCTTGCCATTGGAATGGAGGGATGAGAGACTATGAAATGGAGAAAAACAGAAAGGGGAGGAGGAAGAAGAGAAAAGAATGAATAAATAAGAATCAGAAAGGTTAAAGAACCGCAAAGTTCCCAGGGATCCTACTGATGTAGCTATGAAGCCTGGGGAAGTTGCTCTCAGGTGTTGCAGTACAGCCTGGCTAGAAGGCGTAGAGGTATACAATGGCTGGTATTCAAGGATCAGAAAGAGAAGGGAGATATAGAGAGATGAGAAACTGAGCAATGAAGAAAGGCAAAAAGGGAAAAAGAGGCAAAAGGAAGCAAAACAAATTTAAAAAAAAAAAAAAGAACAAGAAAGACCCCCCAAAAAAGCAGAAAAAAAAAAACAACGAAAAAAAGAAATGCCCTCAGGGATCCCTCTGCACGTCTGTGGAAGTTGAAGGGGTTTTCCTTGCCACGCAGCTCCGCCTGGCCAGAATGGGCTCCCATCTCAAGAAAAGGAAAAGAAAATAGACAAACAATTCAAAACGAACAAACGAACAAAAGCCCCGGGATCCCACCAGCGCAGTAGTCCAGAAAGGGAAGCAGCTCCACACTCAAATGGAGGTCCACAGCCCCTCAGGAAGATGCAAAGATGGCGCATGGAGCCAGGCACTCGAGCAAAAGGAGGGGGAGGTGGCGAGAGGGAAGCAAGAAATCAAAAGAAGCAGAAAAAAAGAAAAGCACCACCAGCAGCCAACAAATGGCACTCCGAGAGCCAGCTAGTGCGGGCTGGTGTTTCTGGACAAGAGACTGTGTCCGTGGGAAACAGAGGAGGCTGAGTGTGGGTG
>NW_004445817.1:0-1633 GCF_000243295.1 Trichechus manatus latirostris | reverse complement strand
TGCTTGGATTCCACCTGCCCGCACTGGCTGGCTCCCTGAGTGCATTTGTTGGCTGCTGGTGTTGCTTTTTTCCAATTCTTTTGATTTCTTCCTTACCTCTCACCACCTCCCCCTCCTTTCACTCAAATACCTGGCTCCGTGCGACATCTTTGCTTCTTCCTGAGGAGCTGTGGAGCTCGGTTCAAGTGTGGAACTGCTTCCCTGTCTGGGCTGCCATGCTGGTGGGATCCTGGGGCTTTTGTTTGTTTTGAATTATTTGCTGGTTTTCTCTTAATTTTCTTGAGTCAGGAGCCCATTCTGGCTGGGTGGTGCTGCGCAGCTTGGGACCTACCCCTTCGGCTCGTGCAGATGCACAGAGGGATCCCTGAGGGTATTTCTTTTTTGTGTTTTTTTTTTCTTTTTTCTGTTTTATTAGGGCTTTTCTTGTTCTTTTCTTTTAATTTGCTTTGTTTTCTTTTCCCTCTTTTTCCTGTTTTGTCTTTCTTCATTACTTAGTTTATCATCTCTCTATACATTCCTTCTCTTTCTGTTCCCTGAATACATGGCACTGAATACCTCTACGCCTTCTGCAACACCTGCAACAGGCTGTACTGCACCACCTGAGAACAACTTCCCCAGACCTCATAGCCACACCGCTGGGATCCATGGGAGCTTTGCCGTTCTTTTTCCTTTCTAATTTTTATTTATTCATTCTTTTCTTTGCTTTTTTCTTCCTCCTCCCCTTTTTGTTTTTCTCCATTTCATAGTCTCTCATCTCTCCACTCCCACAACAAGCTCCCCTAGCACTCTTTTTTGTTTGTTTGTAGGTTTTTGTCTCTTGTTCCTCTCTCCTCTCTCCCATAACCATCTTAGCTCCACACATAACAATCTCCCCTCACCATCCTGCCTACCTGCACTGTGCACTTAACATCACACCACCAAGCAACACAAGCACGGCCTCCTGGAACTTCCTTGCACTGATTACTGACCCGCCCTGGTGGCTCCCTGGTGGCTGTAGTAAGCGCCACAAACATCCCATCCCAGTAACTCCTCTTCAGCTACACCTGCCCTGCTGTACCATATCCGAGTGACTGACCCTGCCAACTGGAGAAGGAAGCAAAAAGTATCGTGCCAACAGACGAGCAAACAACAAAGAATGCACAGCCCGCCTGCTCAGACATAGCCAAATAAAAAAAAAAAAGGACAAAACAAACAAATCTACAATCAATAAATGAGAAAAATAACTACTGAATGTCCCATAGACAGTAGACAATTTCAAAACATTTGCAAAGAAAGGACAGGATGGTTCCAGTAGGCATCCAAAATAAAACACCAGATGACTTTCAAGTGGAAGAAAAGGCACTAGAACTACCTGATAGGGAATTCAAATCTCTAATACTCAGAATTATCCAAGAGTTGAAGCAAAAAGCGGACAAAAATGAGGAAAAAATAGACAAATTCATGGAAAAGGTGGAAAAATTCATGGAAAATACAGACAGAAAGATGGAAGAATTCAGGAAAATAATACAGGAACAAAATGCCAAAATAAATTCACAACTAGAAATTATACAAAAAGAACAATTAGAAATCCAAAAGATAAACAACAAGATTTCAGAAATGGACAGTGTCATAGAAGGGCTGAGGAGCAGATTTG
>NW_004445816.1:3089-4916 GCF_000243295.1 Trichechus manatus latirostris | reverse complement strand
AGTGTTTTGTGGTTTTCTTTGTATAGGTTTTTTACATCCTTGGTTAGATTTATTTCTAAGTATTTTATTTTTTTAGGGGCTATTATAAATGGTATTATTTTCCTGATTTCATTTTCATCATTCTCTTTATTGGTGTATAAGAATCCAACTGATTTTTGTATGTTCATCTTGTATCCTGCTACTCTGCTAAATCTTTCTATTAGTTCCAGTAGTTTTCTCATGGAGTCTTTAGGGTTTTCTATGCATAGTATCATATCATCTGAAAACACGAACTTCTTCATTAGCAGTTTGGATGCCCTTGATTTCTTTTTCTTGCCTTATTGTTCTAGCTAGAACTTCCAGCACAATGTTAAATAGGAGAGGTGAAAAAGGGCATCCTTGTTTTGTTCCTGTTCTCAAGGGGAATGTTTTCAATCTCTCTCCATTAAGAATGATGCTGGCCATTGGTTTTGCATAGATGCCCTTTTTATGTTGAGAAATTTCTTTTCTATACCTATTTTATTGAGAGTGTTTATCAGGAATGGGTTTTTGACTTTGTCAGATGCCTTTTCTGTGTCAATTGAGATGATCACATGATTCTTTCCTTTTATTTATGTGGTGAATTACGTTGATTGATTTTCTAATGTTGAACCATCTTTGCATACCTGGTATGAATCCTACTTGGTCATTGTGCATTATTTTTTTGATATGATGCTGAATTCTATTGGTTAGAATTTTTTTGAGAATATTTGCATCTATATTCATGAGGGATATTGGTCTGTAATTTTCTTTTTTTTTTTGTGGCATCTTTCCCTGGTTTTGGTATCAGGGTTATGCTGGCTTCATAGAATGAATTCGGAAGTGTCCCTTCTTTTTCTATGTTCTGAAATAGTTTGAGTAGTACTGGTACAAGATCTTCTCTGAATGTTTGGTAGAATTCTCCAGTGAAGCCATATGGGCAAGGGCTTTCTTTTGTTGGGATTTTTTTTTTTTTTATCTGTTCAATCTTCTCTCTTATTATGGGTCTGTTTAGATTTTCAACATCATTTTGTGATAGTTTGGGTAGGTAGTGTGTTTTCAGAAATTTATCCGTTTCCTCTAGGTTTTCAAATTTGTTGGAGTATTGTTTTTATTTTTTTATTGTTGTAGTTTAAATGAAGTTTACATCTCAAGTTAATCTTCCATTCAAAAATTTATACATACACTGTTATGTAACCCTAATTCCTCTCCCCATGCTGTGACAGCACACTCCTCCTTTCCACCCCTGATTCCCCATGTTCATTCAATCAGCTCCCAATCCTCTCTGTCTTCCCATCTCACCTCCAGACAGAAGCTACCCGTTTAGTCTCTTGTATCTACTTGAGCTAAGAGACACACTCCTCACGAGTATCACTTTATGTCCCACAGTCCAGTCCAATTCCTGTCTGAATAGTTGGCCTTGAAAATTATTTTAGTTCTGGACTGATAGAGAATCCATGGGCCATGGTTTCCGGGGTTCCTCCAGTCTCAGTCAGACCATTAAGTCTGGTCTTAATAGAATTTGAATTCTGTACCCCACCTTTCTCCTGCTCCATCCAGGACTCTCTGTTTTCTTTTCTTTCTGGGCGGTCATTGGTGGTAGCCGGGCACTGTCTAGCTCTTCTGGTCTCAGGCTGATGAAGTCTCTGATTATGTGGCCCTTTCTCTCTCGGGCTAATACTTTCCTTGTGTCTTTGGTGTTCTTCATTCTCCTTTACTCTAGGTGGTTTGGACCAATTGATGCATCTTAGATGGCCGCTTGCAAGCTTTTAAGACCCCAGACACCACTCACCAAAGTAGGATGCAGAACATTTTCTTAATAAGCTTTGT
>NW_004445816.1:0-1491 GCF_000243295.1 Trichechus manatus latirostris | reverse complement strand
GTTTCTTGCAGTAGTGTCTTGTAGTTTTCTCTATATAGATCTTTTATGTCTCTGGTTAGATTTATTCCTAAGTATTTTATCTTCTTGGGGGCTATTGTAAATGGTATTGATTTGGTAATTTCCTCTTGGAGGTTCTCTTTGTTGGTGGAAAGGAATCCAATGATTTTTGTATGTTTATGTTGTATCCCGAAACTTTGCTGATATCTTCTATTAGTTCCAGTAGTTTTCTTGTGGATTCTTTGGGGTTTTCTGTGTCTAAGATCATATCATGTGCACACAGAGATACTTAGACTTCTTCCCTACCAATCTGGATGCACTTTATTTTCCTTTCTACCCTAATTGCTCTGGCTAGGACTTCCAGCACAACATTGATTAAGAGTGGTGATAAACGCATCCTTGTCTGGTTCCCATTCTCAAGGGGGAATGCTTTCAAAGTCTCTCCATTCAGGATGATGTTGGTGTTGGCTTTGTATAAATGCCCTTAATTATATTGGGGAATTTCCCTTCTATTTTTATTTTGTTGAGAGTTTTTATCATGAATGGGTGTTGGACTTTGTCAAATGCCTTTTCTGCACTGATTGATAAGATCTTGTGGTTCTTGTCTTTTGTTGGATTTATGTGATGGATTACATTGATTGTTTTTCTAATGTTGAACCATCCCTGCATACCAGGTATAAATCCTATTTGATCATGGTGAATTATTTTTTTTGTCATGTTGCTAAATTCTATTGGCTAGAATTTTGTTGAGAATTTTTGCATCAACATTCATGAGGGATATTGGTCTGTAATTTTCATTTTTGTGGTGTCTTTACCTTGTTTTAGTATCAGGGTTATGCTGGCTTCATAGAATGATTTTGGGAATATTCCATCCTTTTCTATGCTCTGAAATACCTTTAGTAGAACTGACGTTAACTCTTCTTTGAAAGTTTGGTAGAATTCTACAGTGAAGTCATCTGGGCCAGGGCTTTATTTTTGTTGGGAGTTTTTTAATTACCTTTTCAATCTCTTCTTTTGTTATAGGTTTATTTAGTTGTTCTACCTCTGTTTGTGTTAGTTTAGGTAGGTAGTGAGTTTCTAGAAATTTTTCCATTTCCTCTAAGTTTTCAAATTTGTTAGACTACAGTTTTTCATAGTATTCAGTTATGATTCTTTTAATTTCATTTGGGTGTGTTGTGATATCACCCATCTCGTATCTTATACAGGTTATCTGCTTCCTCTCCTGTTTTTCTTTTGTTAGTTTGGCCACCGGTTTATCAATTTTGTTGATCTTTTCAAACAACCAGCTTTTGGTCTTGTTAACTGTTTCTATTCTTTTTCTATTCTTGATTTCATTTAATTCTGCTCTAATACTTCTTATTTACTTTCCTCTGATGCTGAGGGCTTCTTTTGCTGCTCTCTTTCTACTTGTTCCAGATGTAACATTAATGTTTTGATTATGACCCTTTCTTCTTTTTGGATGTGTGCATTTATTGCTATAAACTGACCTCTGAG
>NW_004445815.1:3675-5034 GCF_000243295.1 Trichechus manatus latirostris | reverse complement strand
AGAAACTATCTGTTCTGTAAGCCTTCACCTGAAGTACAATAAAATATTAAAAAAAAAAAAAAAAATTCTAAACAAATGGTAGTTGGGTATCATCTGGTTTTTAAGATCCCAGGCACCATACAGCAAACTAGGAAATAAAACAGAAACACTAACAATTATATTAGGCCAATTGTCTGAAATAACCAATGAAACCATGACCCTAACTTCTTTGAACCAAGGAAACAAATCTCATGAGGTGTTTGTCTCTATCTACATAAGCACCATCAGTAACTGCTTTTCATGTGCCTCAACAGCAACTACATTCTGCAAAACCTCAGATTGAGTATTAATATAAATACAGCAACATTTATCTATTGAGGCACAAACTGTTTCTTAAGAGACTAACAGGAAGTCTAATGCTATTCTATTTTGTAAAATCATAGGTCAAATTTCAGACAGTTCTCTGGTTATGATATCTACAACTTGGCTAAGTTTACCAACAGGAAGTTCTAATTCAAGAGTTACATATCTAAACCCATTAGTTAGATAATTTAGGAAAAAGGAGAATGATTTCTTATATCCAGAAATTAGGACCTTAAAACATCAGCAATATTAAAAAAAAAAAAAAAACCCATAGTTTCCTTTAGTTTACTCAGTCTTATGTAGTTAATTTCTGTTCCATGTGATTCTGGATCAGCTGCAGTCTACAAACTCATCAGCTTCTGCATAGGAGCTCTGGAAATTTTATTCACTCTAGTCACAGTCTTTTTAGCAAGTCCAGTATAGCCTATCTTTTTGTTGAGATATTTTGGTCAAACTTTTTCAGCAAATCAGCAATGTAAAAACTTATCTGCAGATGAAAAAACTTACTATGGCCATGATTAATTGATAAACATAATATTCTTAATAGTGAAAGACCTGATAGAAATTAATTTCAAACCCAACATAAAGGCCAAAGAAAATCAGTTAAAAGAAACTTTAGATAAAAATATTTCTAAATACAACCATTAACCATATTCAAAGAGCTTCAGATATAGTTGCATAAAAATTTTGAGACAAAATAACATATACTCAGTATACACTAAGAATATACCAAGATTATCAAACCTCTAAATACCTGAATAGTAGTAAAAAAAACTTTATAGGTAAATGATGTGAATCCTCTAATCAAACCATTGGCTTTAATAATGCTAGATTTAAAAAGATAAAGTTGTGACCACGTTAGCAATAAAGAGATAATAATATAGGTCACTGTGAAACAATACTTAAGTTATTTAACCAAGGATCTTAAAGTAAAACGCTTAGCTTTCTTTTCTAAAAGCCATGAGGCTTAGTATTCAGACTCAGGAATCTTATTCTAATGAGAGGCCAAACCTTTGT
>NW_004445815.1:0-2049 GCF_000243295.1 Trichechus manatus latirostris | reverse complement strand
GTCCGAATTTTGCAGCTTATAGTTACTCACAGCTCTTTGAAAATAGAATTACCTCTTCAAACGCCCGAATCCAGGCCTAAACTGCAGTTCTCTTAAAGAGTTACTAAATGTCGCTCTTAACCAAACGATCAAGCAAAAATCTAAGAAAGATTCTCCTTAATCAATCAACCAGTTTTTCAAACAAATATGCCAAACAAAACTTAAGAAAACATGAGAAAGAGAACAACGAAGAATAAGCAAAGGTTCATTTTCTGAGAGCACTCATCCCGTCAATGTCGAAGGGACATGGAGTGGGAACACTTGGGTCCAGAAGATAGGACCTTTTTTTCCTGGCTTCTGCTCCGCAGTCCAGATCTCTTCGAAGTTGACTGGATTCGTAGCTTCAGATCTTGCTCACAGCGCCATTAACTGTTCTAGGGGAAAAACATCACAAAGTTTGGTAAAGTAAAAAGAAAGTTTTATTTGGCATATATTCAGAAGGACAAAAGTGGGAAGCAGACAAGCAAGCATGCTGCCAGAGCTAGAATGTCTGCCCGAATCCAAAGAATATTACAGGATAGGCAAGAATCGGAAAATGGACAAGCATGCTGCCACAGCCATGTCTGCCCAAGTCCAAAGCAGTTTACGGAATAGGCAAGAATGGGAAAACGGACAAGCATGCTGCCACAACCATGTCTGTCCGAATCCCTCGTCTGCATGTGTTTTAAGAAATATAATTCTTAGGGGAAAAGAAGAAAAAAAAAGTCCTTACTATTATAAAAGCAAGTTTAATCAAGACTTGGGCTAAATGCAAATGAGTAGCCAAAACTATTAGATGTGAATTTCTATCTGCTCTATTTTTTCGTTCAGTGAATATTTTACTACGCATATAACATATAGTTAATACGTATTTCTATTAGTCGAAACAGACTAAATGGCACACAACAACAACAACAATTATGGAATATACGGGTCGTATTAGGAAATGATTCATGATACCAGGAACTCTTACTTCTTATATTTCTTTAATCCTGCGCTATTCCTTCAGACTTTATCTCAAAAAACAAAGTGAGAAAAAAGAAAAAATATAACTATCCGATAACCTTCTTCACAATAACTTCTGACTTAAAAATTAATGATAATATTTTAAATATATGTGAAAGTTAGTTCACTTGAAACTTTTAAGAGTCAACATGATTAGAACATGGCACACTAGGCAGAAGCACCACGCCATCCGTCCACAGCAAAGATCTGAAAAACTAAGCCAAACAGAGAAAACAGCAATCCTGAAACCCTAAAACATCAAATGAAGAGATAAAGAACTCAGTCAAGCACCAAATGGAGTGAGAAAACTGACAGAGAACAGACAGCAAGGAGAGGTTCATGCAGAGGTGCCCTATCAGCTAACACAGTACAGATCCACCATCTTAGACTCCTACCAGAGACCAGCAAATAGGGGGTACAAGAAAGCAGCTTGACAGAGCTTCCAGCAGGATACAGAACAACTGGTAATTTGCAATATACGCTTTCCCACCCCCTACACTTCTTCACCAACACTCTGCCTCCTCTGCTTCCTGTGGCCACAGTCTCTTGTCCAGGACGCACCGGTTGCTTGGATTCCACCAGCCTGCACTAGCTGGCTCACTGCGTGCCATTTGTTGGCTGCTGGTGTTGCTTTTTCCTACTTCTTTTGATTTCTTCCTTACCTCTCACCACCTCCTTCTCCTTTTGCTCAAATACCTGGCTCCTTGCACTATCTTTGCTTCTTCCTAAGGGGCTGTGGAGCTCCGTTCGAGTGTGGAACTGCTTCCCGGTCTTGGATGCCACGCTGGTGGGATCCCGGGCCTTTCGTTTCTTTGTTTGTTTTCAATTGTTTGCTTTTTTTCTTTTCTTTTTCTCAAGTTGGGGGACTGTTCTGGCCAGGCAGTGGTATGCAGCTTGGGACCTATGCCCTCAGCTTGCGCAGACACGCAGAGGGATCCCTGAGAACATTTCTTTTTTCATGTTTTTGTTTCTTTGTTTTTTCGGGGGCTTTTCTTGTTCTTTTTTTTTTTTTTTTTAATTTGTTTT
>NW_004445814.1:3863-5069 GCF_000243295.1 Trichechus manatus latirostris | reverse complement strand
AGGCGTGTTCCATCCTGGGGCAAGATTCGTCTTCAGCTGTCAATCTGTGAAATCTAGAATAGAAGTTATCTGCTTCCAAAGTACAATGGTGGAACAAGCACAAGGTAGACATTTCCATTACAAATGGGAGAAATTGGAGGGAAAGAAGGGATAACAGGCACCAAGCAAGTCTGAAACCCAGCAGAACAAATTACATTAGCTCTCAAGGCCTGGAAATAATTCTTTGTTCTTTGGGACCATCTGGGAAATGGCGCCATCCTCCAGACTCTGGGTGTTGGCCATGCCCTCTGGATTCTGAGTGGAGGTTCTTCAGCCCTGGGTTTCAGCTTTACCTTCCAGGCTCACTGATATGGTAACTCTGTTTCCTTAACTTTGGGGGGCCCCATTCTCCTAGTCCATTTGAGTGGTGGCCCCATACCCTTGGCCCCATAGGCCCTGTTCTTCTGCCTCTTTTGCATGGTAGCCCTGCCCCTCAGATTTAGGCAGCGGTCTCATCCCCTTAGCACACCTTAATGGTAGTCCTACACTCATGAAGAGTTGGTGAAGATCAGACTCTTTGAAACCTAGGAGGCTGTGGCCCCATGCTCTGAGGTCCAGGAGACCGTGGCCCCACCCTTTCATACCGGGAAGTCCTTGCTTCCTGTGCTCCTTTCAACTGTTCTGCTGATCTCCGAGCTGCTCTAGGGATGGTCTTTTTCTTTTCTTAGAGGACAACAGATGTAGCTCCTTTGGCTTATTTCCTGCCTGTAGAATTCCAAGAGGCTGACAGCATTCTTTCCTTTCGTTCTTTCTCTGTCCCCCTTTAGTCTAAGCTGATGGGTTTTTTGCTGTGGTAGTTGGTTAGAGCTATCAGTGACAGGCTTATTGTCTTTAACAAAAGATTGTGTAGCCACATCCTTGGTGAAAATTATAGAACACATGTCATTAGTTTGTACAACAGAATTTTCCTTATCTTTTTGTTTTCATTTTGCACAGTTCATTTTTAAGTCCATCTCTTTCCTCTCGCATTTTACTGAGAGTGGCAAGGAGAAACCATGCAGCCCCTGTAAGATCTTGCTTAGAAATCTCCTCAGCCAGATATCCAAGTTCATCACTTACCAGTTCTACCTTTCACCAAACATTTGAACATAATTCAGACTAGTTGTTTGCCATTGCATAAAAAGCATCCCCCTTCCTCCATTGTCCAATCACATATTCATCATTTTC
>NW_004445814.1:2303-3374 GCF_000243295.1 Trichechus manatus latirostris | reverse complement strand
ATCTTTTTGTTTTCATTTTGCACAGTTCATTTTTAAGTCCATCTCTTTCCTCTCGCATTTTACTGAGAGTGGCAAGGAGAAACCATGCAGCCCCTGTAAGATCTTGCTTAGAAATCTCCTCAGCCAGATATCCAAGTTCATCACTTACCAGTTCTACCTTTCACCAAACATTTGAACATAATTCAGACTAGTTGTTTGCCATTGCATAAAAAGCATCCCCCTTCCTCCATTGTCCAATCACATATTCATCATTTTCCTTTAAAGCCTCACCAGGAGCACATTTAACATCCATATTTCTAGCAACATTCTGTTGCTGGCACTATATGTATTATTCTGTAAGACCGTAGAGACTTTCTCTATAGCTCTGCTCACTTCCTCCTGAGCCCTCACCAGAATTGTCTTTGATGTTCATAATTCTACCAACAGTCTCTTCAAGGCAATCTAAGCTTTTACTATTAGGCATCTTAAAATGCTTCAAACTTCTACCCATTACTCAATTCCAAAACCACGTCCACAATGTAGGTATTTGTTAGAGCAGCACCTCACTCTTGGTACCAAGTTCTGTCTTAATTTTTGTGATCATTAAGGTTGTATGTCAACTCGGCTGAGCCATGATTCTCAGTGGTTTGGCAGTTAAGTTGTAGTTTGGTAGCCGTATGATGATGTAATCACTTCCATAATGAGACTTGATATAATGTGATCACCTCCATGATGGGATGTGCTGTGAGTAGCCTATTAGTTGAAAGGGAATTTCTTTGGGGGTGTGGCCTGCATCAAATAGAAGTGGACATTCTGGCAAGGCTTGGGGGCTTTTTGCTTTCTCTGTATCCTTCGACTGGCTCCTGTTCATCTGACCTCCAATTCTTGGTACTTAAGCTAGCAGCTTACCTGCTGTCTTGCCTGCCAATCTTGGGATTCATAGGTCTTCGCAGCCTGTGAGCAAGAGCTCTGCTGTCTGACCAGCCAATCTTGGGTTCGCCAGCCCCTGTGGCTACATGAATCAGGAGAAGACTCTGTCCTGACACACAGACATTCCAACCTCTACAACTGCGTGAGCGATTTCCTTAATAT
>NW_004445814.1:0-776 GCF_000243295.1 Trichechus manatus latirostris | reverse complement strand
AATTTTCCTAGATTCATACTTTGTACATTGCATGTTCTGATTATTAATGTATGTTTGCAGCTATTTCTTCACATTTTCAGCTGTGCCACATTAGTAAATGAAGGCCCCGAAAGCTTACTCCATCCACGTCATTGAGATTGACTCTACTGTGAGGAGGCAGCTCTTCTCTAGTCATATTTTGAGTGCCTTCTAACCTGAGGGGCTCATCTTCCAGCACTATTTCAGACAATGTTCTACTGTTATTCACAAGGTTTCAGTGGCCTTTTTTTCAGAAGTAGATTGCCAGGTCGTTCTTCCTAGTCTGTCTTAGTCTGGAAGCTCCACTGACACCTGTCGACCACCAATGACCCTGCTGGTATTTGAGATACCAGTGGCATAGCTTTTAGCATCACAGCAACCAGCAACCTGCCACAGTACGACATACTGACAGACAAGTGGTGGTGTATTGTATGTAATATATGTATATAATTGTTTCCTATCAATCAATTATAGAATATTTTACTTGGATTATAGGAAAACAGAGTTGCTAAAGATTTCATTTTACTTGGATCCTCAATCAACGCCCATAGAAGCAGCAGCCAAGAAATCAAACGACACATTGCACTGAGCAAATCTGCTGCAAAAGACCTCTTTCAAGTGTTAAAAAGCAAAGATGTCACTTTGAGGACTAAGGTGCACCTGACCCAAGCTGTGGTTTGTTCAATTGCCTCACATGCCTGTGAAAGCTGGACAATGAAAAAGGAAGACTGAAGAAGAATTGATGAATTTGAATTATG
>NW_004445813.1:3548-5070 GCF_000243295.1 Trichechus manatus latirostris | reverse complement strand
GTTTACCTCCTGGTTTAAGCAAAACACTATATGCTGACATGTGCAGCCTAGCTCTACCAGGGCTTTGAACAGGTTCATTTTGGTTCAAACCTCTACTAAGAATTTGCATTTTCACCGTAGATATACTGAATCAGAATCTACATTTTAACAAGATCCCCAGGTGATTCTTATGTATAATACATTTTGAGAACCACCACTCTACCAGTGGTTCTCAGAATTGGTCCCTAACAAGCAGCACTAGCATCGCCTGAGACCTTGTTAGAAATGCAAGTTCTCAGCAGGGGTTTGAACCAGATCAAAGGGTTCAAAGCTCTGAGCTCTACTACGTAGCTTATAAGTCTTTTAGGCAAGCCCAAGATCCCAAGCCTTTCAATTCTGCATCCTCACTGGTTACATTTTTAAAATCTTTTTTTAAGATTGTTTGGCTATTCTGAGCCCCTTGCAGTTCCATATAAGTTTGAGGATTGGCTTTTTTATTTCTGCAAAGAAGGCTGTTGCAAGTTTGATGAGGATTGCGTTGAATCTATAGATTGAGTTAGGTACTATTGGCATCTTAACAGTATTAAGCCTTCCGATCCATGAGCATGGAATGTCTTTCCATTTATTTTAGGTCTTTAATTTCTTTCAGTAATGTTTCATAGTTTTCAGTGAACAAATCTTTCACCTCCTTGGTTAAATTTACTCCTAGGTATTTTATTCTTTTAGATGCTATTGTAAATGGAATTGTTTCCTTAGTTTCCTTTTCAGATTGCTCCCTGCTGATGCATAGAAAGCCGACTGATTTTTGTGCTGAACATGGCACAGCTTGTTTTTGATGGACACTGGGTTGTTTCCAGTTTTTGGTTTCATGAATAAGAGTGTACATGTGTTTTGGTAGATGTAAGCACTCATTTCCGTCATCACCTAATGATATTTTACACTAGGTTGTAATAATGTTAGGGACCCTAGAGGCTGAAGACGCTTAATCAATTAGTACTCCATTGGTTATCTGGCCACATCTAGTCACCTCCCCCACCAAGTCACTCACTTCCTCTAAGTTGTTTTGCAGACCCTCTGGAGAGCCCCACATGGGTCCAGATGGAACTGGCTCAGAATGGTCAGACATGCGCAGAACAGTCAAAGATGACCAACAGAAGACTTTGGGCAGCCACGCATGCTCAATCACACAAGAGAACTCACGTCAAGGAACAAAAAGACTCATGTCAAGGAACCAAAATCACCGGACACATGTCATCTGCAGTAGTTGAGCCCATTTCAAAAGTGAAGAGTCTGTCGGCCACTTCCATGCCGAGTCTTAGCCCCACTCCTAATGAATAACCAATAGAAACTATGAATAGTTAGAACTTCCTGATCCTGCCCACTGCCTTCCTCTATTCCTATATGAATATGTATAATTATAAAATGTGACTGCTTCCTCAAATCGAGGAACTCAATCTGAGGTTGATACATCTGAGTTCCAACTTGCTAGCCTGAGAAATAAACTCTTTCTTCTTCTCAAAAACAGCATCTGAGAATTTGGCTT
>NW_004445813.1:0-1685 GCF_000243295.1 Trichechus manatus latirostris | reverse complement strand
ACGCCACCCCCACCCTCTGTATGTTTGCCGTTTCACGCTTCCTTCCTCTCTCCCCTGCAGTCTCTTAGACTTTCTTGGGGGATGTAATTCACCAGCGAGGAACTAAATAATATTTAAATTCCTCCATTACATGCTATTTCAGCTATGTTTGGGAAATGCTACACCAGAATTTGAAGTCACTGGAAGAGGTCATAAAATCAGGAGTCCAGACTTGCAAAATTACTTACACTACCAGGACCTGCCACACCTTCCTTTGACTCAGGCGTTACACGTGCTGCTCCCTTTGCCTGGAATGCTCTCCTCTCTCCCTAGGCCCTACCCACCCACCCACCGCCACACACACACAGAGCTAAGCAGCTCCTGTTTGTCCTCCAGGACTCAAGTTAGGCATTATCTCCTTTGTAAAGCTCTTTCTGACACCCCAAGTCTGAGTTAGGAGCCCTTTCCCTCTTTCATGTAATTATACACTGTGTTCTAATCATTGATTGATTTTCCAGTCTTCACCAGTTAGTAATAAACTCCCTGATTGTCGGTATAATCCCAATGTACCAGGCACACAGTAACCCAAGAAAGCTCTTGCTATTGAGTTGATTCCAACTCATAGTGACCCTATAGGACAGAGTAGAACTGCCCCATAGGGTTTCTGTAATTTTTACAGAAGCAGACTGCCACGTCTTTCTCCCACAGAGCAGCAGGTGGGTTCGAACTGCTGATCTTTTGGTTAGCAGCTGAGCGCTTAACCACTGGGCCACCAGGGCTCCTTAGGCACACAGTAGGTGGCCAGTTAATACTGGTGATTAGCTGAATGAATGATTGGATTGTTAGTGCTGCTTTTGTGCTCTGACTCTCACTGTGGTTTAGAATGAGCCTTCTCCCCAAATAACCAAGCAGACAAGAGAATCCTTTCTTTTTAACTCAATTTAGAATTTGCTTCATATGTTTAGGACTTGCTCCAGGGGCGTTAACCCATTGCCGTGGAGTCGATTCTGACTCATAGCAATCCTATATAGGGCAGAGTAGAACTGCCTCATAGGGTTTCCAAGGAGTACCTGGTGGATTCGAACTGCCGACCTTTTGGTTGGCAGCCAAACTCTTGATCACTATGCCACCAGGGCTGGGGCGTGGGAAACAAGCAAAAACAAATTGTGATCTCTGCTTCCAAGGAACTTTCCATCTTTTTGAGGATGGTACTGGTATTGGTCACCTCCCTGTGCTGTTTCAAACCCTCTCAGCCCTGCCCTCACTCCAGCACTGCCCGGTGACCACTTTCATGCAGGCTTCTCCACCTGCACGTGGTCAAAGGCTATAGATGAAGGAGTATGGGACATCCACGGAACTCCAAGAAGTTCAAGGTAACTGGAGCTAAGTACTTTCAGGGCAAGGAAATGGGAGGCGGTGATGGGAGGAGACGAGGCTGGAGGGCTGGGGCCAGATCAGGAAGCATGTGTGCAAAGAGTGCAGAGTGATTTATCCAGATGGCGGGAGCAGCCATGAGAGGGTTTTAGGCAGGGGAATGACTTGATCGGATTTACGTTTTGAAAAGATTCCTCTTGCTGCCATATGGAAAATTGACCAGAGGAGGGCAAAGCTGGAAACAGGAAGTCCAGCTGGCAATTACATGTTCTTATTCCTGGCTGCAACCGAGAATCACCTGGTAAGTCTTAAAAACAAAACAAAACACACCA
>NW_004445812.1:3557-5073 GCF_000243295.1 Trichechus manatus latirostris | reverse complement strand
TCTTAAGAAGGCCCTTCCTATGTTATTATTTTGATAATCAGTAATTACCTGTATTTGGTTAATCAGTAAGTTCCCAATGGAAATTTGTTATGTGTAAATTCCTCTATATTTTCTGCTTCTTCTAGACTAGATGCTTCTGTATAGATGGGTTTCCAATTCAGATGATTCCTTTCCAATTGATAGTGAGTTTATGTAAATCATTGTTTGTTTGATTTGAGCCTTTATAAATCTTTGAGCTTTCAAGAATAATAATCTTAATTAATGTTGAAAGATAGTGTGTAACTTACAAAATGAGAATCGGAGGAAACCCATTGGTCCAACAATCAGGATATTGTCAGTACAGAGGATTATAATATCTTTTTAAGATCATCCTCTTTTACCATACACACCTAAAAGGCAAATTGAGTCCGCTCACTCTGGCTATGCAATTGATAAGAGCATCGCTCTTACTTAGTAACCTGGTGAAGAACCAGATGGTATCCGGTGGAAAACCAGCACCGTGAGTTTAAAGAGCCTGCCATGGCCGCCATCTAGGAGCCCAACTAAGCCCAGGTATTAAGTAATAACCTGGTGAAAAACCAGATGGTATCCGGTGGAAAACCAGCACCGTGAGTTTAAAGAGCCTGCTATGGCCGCCATCTAGGAGCCCAACTAAGCCCAGGTATTACTCATCACTATGCTACTTCTCCTTCTTAAACATATGGAGTGCGCCCCAGCTGAAGCTGGGCTCACAAGGACTCACAAAAATTCTCTACACATCAGCCAGGCCCTGATAGCCAAATATTACTTTATCCTACGGGCATTTGTTGGACCAGTAAAAACCCTCTTGATTCATATTCCATTAATTAAACAAAAGGGGGGAAATGTGGGGATATATGCCATTTAAACATGGCTACACTCTTGACAACTGCAGTTCCCCACAGGCCTCTATGCTGTACACAACATGTTGGAGACTTGTCAGTGATGGGAAAGAGATTAGGCATGACTTGTTTTCCCAAACCTATTCTCCCGCTACTGATTGGCTTGTTTACCTGAATTCCTTCTCCCTTGCCCAAAACTTACTGTTATTCACCCAAAGCCCACTGTTCTGTTATTTGCTTCACTGCTTGCTGTCTTAACTATAAATAAACTCCTGGGACTGAAGCCGGGGTCGACTCCTCAGAGTGACCCTTCTGGCCCCACTTCTCTGTAAGAGTAGTGTTTGGTTACTGTCTCTGCCATCCTGACATTTGCCGCCGCTGTGACAATTGGTCAATATATCTATCGTTGTACCAGTAACAAGCTGTTTGACTTCTGTAGCTGTATAGTAGGTCCTGAGGTCAGGTAGTGTGAGTCCTTCCAGTTTATTCTTCTTCTTCAGTAGTGCTTTACTTAGTCAGGGCTTCTTCCCTTTCCATATAAAGTTAATGATTAGTTTTTCCAACTCTTTGAAGAATGTTGTTGGTATTTGGATCGGGATTGTATTGTATTTGTAAATTGCTTTGGGTAGAATTGTCATTTTCACAATGTTGAGTCT
>NW_004445812.1:0-1460 GCF_000243295.1 Trichechus manatus latirostris | reverse complement strand
TTATGGTTATGCCTTCATGATGGATCATCCCCTTAATCATTATATAGTGTCCTTCTTTGTCTTTTATGGCGGATTTTGTTTTAAAATCTATTTGTCTGAGATTAGTATTGCCACTCCTGCTCTGTTTTGTTGTTGTGAGCTTGATATATTTTTTTCCAAACTCTGACTTTTAATAAATTCACGTCTTTGTCTCTAAGGTGTGTCTCTTGTAGACAGCATATTGATGGATCCTGTTTTCTTATACTATCTGTCTCTCTCCGCCCCTTTGTGGGTGCATTGAGTCAATTTACATTCAGCGTAATTATTGATAGATGTGAGTTTGTTGCTGTCAGTTTGTAGTGCTTTTTTTTTGTGGTGCTGACTTTTTCTTTGTTCTTCTTACTCTCCTGTGCTGAATTACTTTTGTTTGTGGATTTTTTTTTTCATTTCTTTTTTTTTTGGTAGGTTTTGTTTTTGCTGAGACTTTATGTTTTCCTCTTTATTTTTATGAATATGTTTGTTAACTTTCTTTGTGGTTATCGTGAAATTTATTCTTATCTTTCTAAGTTTGAAGCAGTCTATTATTACTTGGTATCACCATGACATCCTCTCCATTAGAAGGTTCTATACGCACACCGTTTAGTCCCTCTTTTATTGTTCTGGTGTTGTTGTCATTTACAGATTAACTACTCTGATTCGCTGTTGTATTTCTTTTGGTTTTGGATAGTCCTTGAGAGTTCATTTCCTAGATTTGTATCTGGCTGTTACGATCCTGCATCCTAGATTCAGCCTGTGAGCTGAAATTCTTTTTTCTCACATTGAAGAACTCCCTTTAATAATTCTTGTAAATTTGGTTTGGTTTTTACACATTCCCTTAATTTCTGTTTATCTGGAAATGACCTATTTTCACCATCATATTTGAATGAGAGTTTTGCAGGATATATTATTCTTGGCTGGCAATTTTTTCTTTCAAGGTTTTGTATATGTCATCCCATTGCCTTCTTGCCTGCATGGTTTTTGTTGAATAATCTGAGCTTAGTCTTATTGTTTCTCTTCTGTATGTGACTTCTTGTTTTTCATGAGCTGCTCTCAGGATTCTTTTTTGTCTTTGGTTTTGGTGAGTGTGATTATGATATGCCTTAGTGATTTTCTTTTGGGATCTATCCTATATTGGGTTCATTGATCTTCTTGGATGGCCAGCTTTTCAACTTTTATGATATTTTTGGCGAAGTTTTCTGTCAGCAGCAGTTCTTCAATGATACTCTCTACGTTTTCTGTTTTTTCCCCCTGTTCTGGAACTCTGATCACTCAAAAATTTTTGCTTTTGATTGTATCCCTCATAACGCTCAGGGTGTCTTCATTTTTCATTGCACTTTTTTCTCAGTTTTCCACAAACAGTGTTGTATCCAAGTGTTTGTCTTCAATTCTGCTGATCCTGTCTTCCACTGTTTCAAATCTGCTCCTCAGCCCTTCTATGACAC
>NW_004445811.1:2952-5019 GCF_000243295.1 Trichechus manatus latirostris | reverse complement strand
CCAAGAAAAACTGGAAGCTATTAGCGTGGAGCTTGCTCTGCAGATTTTTGAAATAGTGCCATAGGAATCAACTCGCAAGGAGAGGGCTTATTTCCTGCTGCTTCTAGACTTACTGCCTTATTTCAGTGCAGAACAGAAAATAAAAGCTAACCCAATTTGTGCTGAAAGTGTCCACGTATCCTCGTATTCTTGGAAGAAACACACATGGTGAAAAGTACAAGACAATGGGCTTGGACAATATGAGGTGGAGCTGCTGATGGAACCTCATGTCATCACCTCTATTCTCTGTGCTCGAGGGTCTCAAGCTCCTGGGAGTCAGTGTGCCAGGACAGGCTCAATGTTGGGATGTCTTCCAGTCTCCTGAATGTCATGCTCATCATCCTAAGCATACACATGAGAGGAGGCCCCGTGGTGTAGTGGGAAAGCACTGCACTGAGAACAGGGAGCCATTAATTGCACAGCATTTACAAGTATCTGATGTGTGCTGTGTGGTATCCTGTGCCAGTGCTGTGCTACCACGGCCAGGACCACCTTCCTGCCTTCGAAGAGCTCCATGTGTGTGGGAACAGAACATGGGGCTTAGCTAAACAGGATGCACGCCTAGGATGTTGCTGTTGTTGTTACTTGTCATCAAGTCAGCTCTGATCCATGGCAACAGAATGAAACACTGTTCAGTCCTACTCCATCTTTATGCTTGTTGGTGTGTTGGAGTCTATTGTTGTGGCTACTGTGTAATGCCTTCTAACCTAGGGAGCTCACCTTCCAGCACTTTATCAGACAATATTTGGTTGTGATCCATAAAGTTTTCATTGGCTAATTTTCAGAAGTAGATCATTAGGTCTTTCTTCCTAGTCTGTCTTAGTGTGGAAGGCCCCTGAAACCTGTCTACCATGGGTGACCTCTCTGGTATTTGAAATATTGGTGGCGTAGCTTCCAGCATCATAGCAACATGTAGGCCACCACAGTACAACAAACCGACACACGGATCACTACCTAGGTGTGTCAACCAAGGGCTAAGGCACTTGGGTGAGATTTTTTTTGGACAGGACAGAGTATGGTGTGACTAAAATGGTGTGGAGGTGTATGTACAATTTAACATGACAACTACAGGCTCAACATTTTATTTTGTTTTTGCTTTGTCTTGATGGGAAATCTGTCATTCGCATTCTGTTTCAGAGTAGCCTACTTGATATCACTTTTGTGACATTCGTCTTTTCTTCCAGAATGCAAGATGTTGGGCAGGAACATGGGGTAGGGGGGCGCATTATGATACAGGCAGGTACTGCATATTACGGGCCTGAGAGTGGCTCGTGACCTCTCCTCTGCCACGCTGTGGCCATGGGTCCTTCCTGAGGGTTCGGAAGGGACCTGGTTTGGCAGTGGTCCTCAGCACTGGCTGTTCCTCAGAATCCCCTGTGGAACTTCAAAGAAAAGGAACTCCAGGGCCTCAATTTGAGAGATTCTGATATCATTGGTCTGGGTGATACCTGGACTCCTTATTTTGTTAAAAGCTCCAGGGTAATTCTGCTTCTTACCCAGGGTTGAGAAATGCTGATGTAAGCTCTTACCTCTATGGTCAGACATAGGACTGCTCAGCTAATCAGGCTGTGAGCCCAGAAATTGAAAGAGGCAGCAAAAGATAGGCGGTCTCCGAACTTGATCTCCAGTTGGGAGCCCCACTGGTGCCATACGCTTAGACTCATCTGGCCCTTGTTGAAAATTTATAGAGTCCCAGGTCTCTTCGCTTTAGTTTCAGATTTAGCAGGTCTAGGGCAGGGGCTGGCAAAGGTGTTTCTAAGGAGCACCGGGCGCTTCCTATATCGTAAGGCCAACTGGAGAAACCTGGCCTAACAGGACGTGTGCCTGCTGGAGGATGGAAGCTCTGCCGCTACCTGCGCTCTACTGAGTGTCCTGCCAGTGACTGCCGCTCTCGAAGAGGCTCGATTAGATTGTACTGAATGAATGAATGAATGAGAAAGTGAAAGAATATGCATAAATCACTTAACCCTTCTCTGCCTCCGTTTTCTATAAAGCGATGAAGTTGAACTAGATAACTCTAAATTTCAG
>NW_004445811.1:0-2188 GCF_000243295.1 Trichechus manatus latirostris | reverse complement strand
GCAAATGAACGCACGTAAAGCTGTAAAATAGCTCTTCTGGTTTCTTTGATCCTTAATATTATTGCTCCTCTCTCCTCTCCCATTGTTTTGGTCAAAGCCACAAACTAATGATATCTACATTGTGCAAATCAGAAGCTGGAGACTTCAATTTGTTTGTGACTACCCTTAGTTATAAGAGGGTAAGTTACAATTGTGTTTGGTAAGTAAGGATTGTCTTCTTGAATAATCTTCTTGCTATACGTACTTGGAGAATTCAAAATACAGTTCTTGTATTACCATCCTCAGCCAAGATATATAACAGAAAGTTAAGGAATAGTTTCATTCTGGAAATCATAGAAATAGTATAAACAGATAATCTAGCCAAGTAGGATACCTGTCTTCTTTATATTTTAATCTTTTACAATCTCTTATTATCATGATTAAACTTTTATCTTAAATAATCAAGTATTTAGCTTCCAAGACTTGTTTAATCTCCCAGAAATGTATATATATATATAACATGTTTGCCATAGAAAACTTCAATCGTTCACTTGACCATGTCATGAGTTCATTACAGAAAATCGAGTTTACTCATTTAGTTTGTAAATGAACTTGCCAGGCTGTTGTTAATTAGTCCACCTCTACAAATATCATTTTAGCTAGCTCTCTTTTACAGTGGAAGAAGGAAAATGACTTCATTTCTGATAGAGCAGAATGAATAGGCTCATTTTTTTATTCTATTCAGTTCCTTTATAGTTGTCACCTATTGTGCAAAAGCTGAGAACAAGTTTGACAAAATCACATGACATGTGTGCAATAAAGGGCTGATCCAGCAGATCTAGCATATTTAAACCCTGCACACATCAAAGAAAGGCGTGGCCCTGGACTGGCCACTTGGAGACAACCTCTAAGCCCTTGGAATAATCTGTCTCGTAAGAGTGTCTTTGCTTAGCTGAGCCTGGAGCCAGGCCAGAACTTTTATGCTAATAATGTGATTTATGACCAGGGTCTTGGGCCATGTAGTATCGGTTTGATCTCTGAAGGGCCTGGAGTCTGAGTAACTAAGGCCAGTCATGCAGGAGCTCCATGCCTACATGACTGACCCCCAGTAAAAACCCTGGACACCAAGGTTTGAGTGAGCTTCCTTGATTGACAATGCTCCATGCATGTTGTCATATGCCATTGCTTGGGGAATTAAGTGCTGTCCATATGACCCACTGGGAAGTGACAACTGGAACCTTGTGCCTCGTTTCTCCTGGACTCTGCCCTATGTGTCTTTTACCTTTGCTGATTTTTATCTGTATCCTTTTGCTGTAACTGCTTTCCTAAGTTCTTTGAGTCCTTCTAGTGAATAATTGAAACTGAGGTTGATCTTGGGGAACTTTAACCCAGCCTGCGTTAAGAAATAGACTTTGCTGAGACAGCAGAAACTCACAAGCCAAGGATCATCAAGAAAAGAGAAGCCACAGGAGCCCATATTCTCCCTTCATCCCAGGAGAGGCAGACAAGGGCAAGCACTCTCCTGGCCCTGCATGGAGGGTCTGCCTTCCTGGGAGAGAACTCAGCTTCCTGTGTGTTCTCCCTTTTTATAGGCAAAGCTTGAACACAATAATCAGATTCCTTTGTGCCTGCTTGTCTGGTTTTTACACTAGGAGTTCTCTGAGAAATCCAGCTACAGAGTACCAGGAAACCTTGGGGATCATGGATTTTCCACAATGGAGGGAAGTCACCAGTCCCAGAGAAGAAAATCTTGAGTGTCATTCCTTCCTGTGGAAAAACAGAGTCCCGTTCCCACTAACTCTTTTTCAGATAACCCAGAGTGAGCTTCTGCATCAGCCTGGACACTTCTGCTCCTCAAACTACCCTTTGACAAGAAATTAGACAGATAACAATACCCCCCCAACAGTATGATGCTACTCTATTTATTAGGAGGTAATTTATATGACAATATTATTTGTCCAAAATATAGTTGAGATTCCAGTGTTCATGTCACACATTTTATTCATTTATTCATAGGTGAGACCTTTAAGTCTTAAGACAATGGATGAATGAATGAATGCACACACACATACACACATATATATACATGTACATACATGCATACTTAGTATGTCAGATAGTGTCTTAGTCACTTAGTGCTGCTCTAACAGAAATACCACAAGTGGATGGCTTTAACAAAGAGAAGTTTATTCTCTCCCAGTCCAGTAGG
>NW_004445810.1:3286-5078 GCF_000243295.1 Trichechus manatus latirostris | reverse complement strand
TGCGCTGTAGTCTGTAGGTCAAGTGTCGCTATGGGTGGAGTGTCATCAGTGTGAATGTCATTGGTGACAGGAAGTGAGAGTCACTGTCCTAGAGCAGCTATCTTCGGTTTCACTCAGTTTTCTTCTGATGTTTGCTACCTTATATTGTTATATGTTGTTTTATTCATTTATCTCGTCACTCCGATTACGTCTAGGCCTCTATAACAAAAAAGGAACATTCTGATATGTCTGCTTGTCTTATTCTAATAGTCCTTTTCCCTTATTGCCTGATATGAAGGAAGAAGTTGATAAGTTGTATGTCGTGAAGGAAATACTTATTTATCAATTCTTATATCTCACGCTCAGTTATACTAAGGGTGGGCTATAAAAAATAATAGCCTGTTTTTTACATTAATCAGGATTATATCCAGTCCTGTACCACAGCCCTCTATAGAAAAGGTTCCTACCATTTGTCTTAAGGTAGTGAATCTACTTTTGACAAATTAAGGAAAAAAAGAAAATCAAATGCTGTGGCATAAAGTTTGGATAAGTAGGTGTGACTATCATTTTATAGTATTTCCCGTTAGTTCTAGAAATCATTAGTCTGGAGGGGATGATTCATATAATTCTTGGGGTGACACACCACTGGTAATTCTGTAGTTCCAGAAACACAGAATGATATATTAATTGACAAGAAACCTAGAAAATTGTGTCTCTATGAAATGACGGCTCAAATAGTGCTCCGGTTTGATTATTTTTAAAAATCTTATCTGGTATAATTTTAAGCTCTCATCTGAAATGATTTTGCTCTGAGAGTTCATGCATTTCAATGTCTGGTTCAGAACTGGGTTTGCTGAACTAAAAGATTATAATGGAATAATAATAGTAATAATTATCAGTATGCAACATAGACTTTCTAAGTGCTTAACATTAATTACTTTATTTAAAACACATATCAAATATGTTGTTGTGTGCCGTCAAATTGATTCCAACTCATAGTAACCCTATAGGACAGTGTAGACCTGCCCCCATAGGCTATCCTGGGCTATAATCTTTACAGGAGGAGATTGCCAAGCCTTTTCTCCCATGGAGTGGCTAGTGGGTTTGAACCCATGACTTTTCGGTTAACAGTTGAGCCCTTAACCATTGCGCCACCAGGGCTCCTTCACTTCAAATGTGTAAGGTTGATAACATCAGCTAGGTGAACTGGTATGTCACTTATATCACTCTGATTCTATTCCTCATCTGTAAGATTGGAATAACCTAAGTACCGTTTCACAGAGCTGTTGTGACAATTAAATGACATGATTCTAAGTGGTAAGAACCATGTCCAGTGGTCAAACCTCCATAGGTGTCATCTATTTCTCATCCTGAGGAGGGCAAGTTACCTATGTCGGTATGGTTACTGGCAAAGATTTTAAGCTACAATGATTCAAAGCCAAGTACTGAACGCAGAGACCCATGTTTCACCATTGTGCTATACTTCTGAACAGGAACACTTCAAGACATTGTAATAATGCATCTGTAACACCAACTTGTTCCTTCTTTTTTAGTATCTTGCAAAAGCAAAATATTAAACAGTCTTTCTTACACTTCCATAAAATACAAGTTCCTTACAATGGTCTACAAATTCTTGAATAATCTGGCCCCAATAACTCCCTGACCTTACCTCCTCCTCTCCCCCAATCCTGCTTTTGTGCCACATCAATTATATTACCTCCTCTCTGTTTCTCAGACAGGTTTGACCACCTTCCATTTCAGGTCTTTGTACCTGCTCTTTCTTCTGGCTAGAAGTATCTCCCTCATCCTCTTA
>NW_004445810.1:0-1923 GCF_000243295.1 Trichechus manatus latirostris | reverse complement strand
AGAGCTCAATAAATACTTGAGGAATAAGTAACTGATGCAATTCTTTTGCTGTTTCAATACCTGTATTTGTGATTTTAGGTGAGACTGAACAGTTATTGTGGACTCATTTACAGACAATTATCTGCTTGAGGCCCTGCAGTAACCTCCTGCTACAACATGACAACTATTCCACCTTGTAATTTACTTAAAAATAATAGTGTGTGTCTGAGTAAATAGCTCTGTAGCACTGGTTTGTTGGGAGATCTGCTTGACATTTCCAAATTTGCTAATAACTTTCCCATGTGATTAGAGTTCAAGTCACGTCTCCCGCTTGGACCTCAATGTTTCCTTCAGTAAAATGTAAGGATGAGACCAGGTGATCTTTAAGAACTTTTCTAGCATGAATGTTCTGATTCCATACTCATTACAACATTGTTCCCCACTAAAACTAGGGCCTGTGGTGAGAACAAATTGTAAGGAGTTAATGAAAGTTCTCGAGTCCCTGGGTGGTACAAACGTTTAAGCACTTGGCTACTAACCCAAAGGTTGTTGGTTGAACCCACCTAGAGGCACCTTGGAGGAAAGGCCTGGCAATCTGTTTCCAAAAGGTCACAGCCTTGAAAATCTTATGGAACTGTTCTACTTTGCCACACATAGGATTGCCATGAGTCAAAACTGACTCAATAGCAACTGGTAATGAAAGTTCCAGATAGTTCTGTGACTTGGGTGAGAAAAGTGAGGCACTTGCCATGGTTACAAAACTTAAGGGGGTACTTCTTTCTCAGTAATCAAAATAAATAACACTTTAATGCAATATTTTGAAAAATCAGGTAAAATCAGTCACCATGCTGTGCAGAGCCATATAAGAGCTCAAGGCAGAAGGAAAAATCTGTAATCTGATCCTGACTATTTTAAAATTGATATTTTTACCATGGAATTTTTACAATTATTTTGATTTTTTAAAATATTGCATTAGAATTAGATTTGCCAGATATAACATAAAAAATACAGGACACACAGTTAAATTTTAATATCACATAATCAACAGCTAAGTTTTTAGTATGTTTCATGCAATATTTGAATTAAAGATAAACTATTGTGTGGGCCAGAATTATGGTAAAAAATTTAAAAAAAAACAAAAAACCTTTATCAGGAATTCAAATTATTTAAATTTAACTGTGCATCCTGTATTTTATCTGGCCATCTCAAATAAAATACTATTAATCTTGACTACAAATTTTTGGGGCACCTCCTTAAATCCAGTAGCTGTCTTAAATTTTTGCCCCAGGAGAACAAACTAGTCCTGATCCTTTTCCCAAGCATATGATGCTGTCCATAAGACATCTACAAGTTGGATTCCAAGATGATGATACCTCAAAAGCAAAAGAGCACTAAGACAGCGTACCTAGTTACCTGAGGAAATATTTCACTTACTTTATAATTCTGAAACGGATGAGTCAAGCCTAGGCTTTAGTTGACTAACCAGAGGTTAATTTAATGTTTTTATCTGAAAAAGAAGTATTTTAAGAAATACGAAGATATATTTTCAAAGAAGGGTAAAAGTAATCTTCGCTCTGTTTTAAGAGTTAAACAAAAATATTCGATCTCATTACCACAGCTGACATTGTGTTGAACAACTCAGATTTTCAATAAATTCTCCTAATTTTCAATAAGCTCTCCTACTGCTATCTAATATATTGAGCTGAGTCAGTAATATGATTGTCAGCTGTTCACTGATGAGACGTTTTTAGCGAATGCGAGAAGTAAAGCAACATTTAAAAATTTCAAGTTCATCATTTGCACAGAGGAATACTTATTTACATATGTTTATTTATTCATCTTTTTTTTTTTTTTTTTACAACTGCTGTTACTTTAAAAGCTTCTGGGTATGAATGCGTTATCATATACCATTAAGTAACATTTTGCGAGGGAAAATGCATACTC
>NW_004445809.1:0-5041 GCF_000243295.1 Trichechus manatus latirostris | reverse complement strand
AGACAATGTACATTCTACCTTGGTGAGTAGCGTCTGGGGTCTTAAAAGCCTGTGAGCAGCCATCTAAGATACTCCACTGGTCTCACCCCTTTGGGCGCAAGGGAGAATGAAGAGAACAGGATACAAGGAAAAGATTAGTCCAAAGGACTAATGGGTCACAACTATCATGGCCCCCACCAGACCGAGTCCAATACAGCTGGATGGTGACTGGCTACCACCACTGACTGCTCTGACCGGGATCACAATAGAGGGTCCTGGACAGAGCTGGAAAAGGATGTAGAACAAAATTGTAACTCACAAAAAAGACCAGATTTACTCGCCTGACAGACTGGAGAAACCCTGAGAGTATGGCCCCCGGACACCCTTTTAGCTCAGTGGTGAAGTCACTCCCAAGGCTCACCATTCACCCGGGGATTGGACAGCTCCATAAAACAAAATGGGACTCATGAGGCACAGCAGTTCAGGGAAAAGGACTAGAAGGCAGGAGGGGACAAGACAGCTGGTGATAGGGAACTCAAGGTTGAGAAGGGAGAGTGTTGACATGCCATGGGGTTGTTAACCATTGTCATAGGGTAATATATGTACTAACTGTTTAATGGAAACTATTTGTTCTGTAAACCTTCATCTAAGGTACAAGCAAAAAAGAAGAATTATCTATGTGAGATCAAACTGACAACAGCAACTCAAAAGATTTGATGGGATGCCTAGGGGGCAGTGAGTTGAAGATAATGGTGATGGAATAATTTGCAAAAGGATAGTGAGAATAGCAGCACAACTGGAAGAACGTAATCGATGTTACTGAATTGTACATGTAGAAATTTTTGAAACGGTGTAACGTTGGCTATGTATATTTTCACCAAAAAAAAAGTTCCTCAAGGTCGAAAAGGGAGAGTGTTGGCATGTCGTGGGGTTGTTAACCAATGTCATAAAACAATACGTGTGCTGTTTAATGAGGAACTATTTGTTCTGTAAACCTTCATCTAAAGTACAACAACAACAACAAAATTATTTCCTAAAATAAACATGCTATTTATGGAATCATTTTTTAAGGTGTTAACTTTTAAATATAAACAATTAAACGCTATCACAATTTTTGTAACTGTCTTTGAATTTCTTCATTTCTTATATATTGGAGTTCTCAGGGCTCCGGAAGGTGGGTGGAGAGGAGGAAGCAGCCTTGGTCTCTCTCCAGCTCTGAGTGCTGCAAGGTCAGGAGCCCAGAGGTAGAAACCTGAGCGGGGGTAAAGGGCCTTATTCCTGTACTTGTTTACAGTGCACCTGTTGTTCATAACCCATAAAAATTTCAAGCTTCCTTTTCCATAAGAGCTAGATTTTGCCGAGTGAAATTCCCATAGCTATTTTCTGAAGTGTTCTCTCTCAGTCTCTTTCACTTGCCAAGTTTGAGGTTTATCAGCAACAATAATCCAAAATAACAGCAGAGATAGGTATTATTAATACAATCCCCACTTTACAGATGTGGCAACTGAGGCACAGAAATTTTAAGGAATTTGCCAATCCATACAGCTAGAAAGTGGCAAAGCAAGGATTTCAGCCCAGGGAACTCGGCTTCAGTGCTCATAATTTTAACCACTGTTATGCTCCTTCTTTATGTATGCGTATGTTTCAAGAAAAGGTATCTTGTTGA
This sequence comes from Trichechus manatus latirostris, assembly GCF_000243295.1. NCBI lineage: Eukaryota > Metazoa > Chordata > Mammalia > Sirenia > Trichechidae > Trichechus > Trichechus manatus. The sequence continues at coordinate 3,396 of NW_004445809.1, read as the reverse complement.
TTTTTATTTGGATTGATATTGAGTTTGCTTTCTATGGACAAAGCTTACTAGACCTAGGACAAGCAGGGAAGCCAAGGAGTAAAAATATGCCTTCACTAATCCTATGATATACAAGAGACATGAAGCTTTTCAGAAGCATAGATTCCCCTTTAGAGTGTCACACAACCCACAAGGATGGCATAAAAAACAACTCAATTATTGTTTGTCTACAATGACCCCCACCCCATGGAAAGCAAATATTGACCTCCCTTCATGCCTCTGTTAAAAAGTCGACAATCAGGAGACATCTTCTTCAAGACAACAACGACAACTATAAAAAGTCGGCAATCAGGAGACATCTTCTTCAAGACAACAACAACGACAACTATCTAGTGGGCATCTTTCTTTTTAGTCACCTTTGTTGTTGTTTGGTGCTGTTGAGTCAGCTCGACTCACAGGGACCCTATAAACAAGACATTGCCCGGTCCTACTCCATCCTCACAATAGCAGGTACCTTTGAGCCCATTGTTGCAGCCACCGTGTCAGTCCATCTTGTAAGGGTCTTCCTTGTTTGCTGATCCTCTGCTTTACCAAGGATATCCTTCTCCAGGGATGGGTCCTTCCTGATGACATGTCCAAAGTAAGCGATACTACCTGGATTCAAATTCTGGCTGTGCTAGAGACTAAGTAAGTTACTTCATATCTCTATGCCTCAGATTCCTTCTTTGTAGAATGGGAAAAACGATGGTGCTGACCTCAAATGGACATGTGAGAATTAAATGATTTAATACATGTAGAGTGCTTAGAAGAGTTTCTGGCATGTAATAAGTGTTCCAAAAAAATGTTAGCTTGTATTATAATATGCCAGGCACTGTGAAAAGCAGATTAGTAAAAAAATCACCTTCTTATGCAAAAATATATATTTGTATATAAACTGTTGGCTATTATTATTATTCATACAGAAAGAAAAGAATTTTGGTGGAACTATACCAAGATGTTAATAAAGTTCTCACCAAATAGGTAGACTGAGATGTTTGTTTTTTACTGTTTTATGCATCTTTGTTTGCTAAATGAGCATGGGTTGTTTTTTAATTAAAACTCTAAAAAGAACAGAATAACTTGTTGGGGAAAAAAATAAATGAAGAAACTAAGGATGATTAGCCTGGAGCAGAGAAGTCTCATAGTGGACATGACAGATATCTTCCAATAGCTGAAGGCTGACAAGTGGAAGAGAAAGACTTGTACTCTGTAGCTTTAGAAACACAATGGGTGGAAGTTTCACAAACTAATAATCAGAGCTGATTAGAAAAGCAACTGTATCTCTTCGTTGAAGGCATTCAAGCAGTGGCTGGAAGACCTCCTTTCAGAGATGACTTACAGGTGATTCTTGAATCAAGTGGCAATTTGGGTTACAAGACCTTTAAGTTACTACCTCTAAGTTCCTAACTCTTTGAAGTATTAAAAAGCAAAGAGGTCACTCTTATGACAAAGGTGCACCTGACGTAGGTTATGGTGTTTTCAATCACCTTATATGGGTGTGAAAGCTGGACAATGAATAAGGAAGACTGAAGAATTGATGCCTTTGAATTATGGTGTTGGTGAAGAATATTGAATAAACAAATCTGTCTTGGAAGAAGTACAGCCAGAATGCTGCTTAGAAGCAAGGATGGCGAGACTTTGTCTCACGTACTTTGGACATGTTATTGAGAGGGACCAGTCCCTGGAGAAGGACATCATGCTTGGTAAAGTAGAAGGTCAGTGAGAATGAAGACCCTCAACTAGATGGATTGATACAGTGGCTGCAACAATGGTTTCAAACATAGGAACGACTGTGAGGATGGTGCAGGACTGGGCAGTGTTTTGTTCCGTTGTCACTGAGTTGGAACCGACTCAATGGCACCTAACAACAACAATATCACTTAAGAATTGCTAATAATAGAGGCCTGACCTCAGTGGCTTAAACACGTTAGGATTTTTTTTCCACATAAAGGAGTGCAAAGGTAGTCAGCTTGGGACTGATGCGGCAGCTCCACAAAGGAGTCAGAGGACTGGGCTCCTATCTTTCTGCTCTATCATCATCAGGGCAGGGCTTCCATCCTCAGGAGCGTCCACCATCACGTCTGTGTTCCAAGGGAAAAGGGAAGAACAAGAGGAAAGGAAGTGTTCCTCTCAGTTTTAAAGAGCTCTCCTACAAGTCCTGCTCAATGTTCAATTCTGCCACGCCTTAGAGCCAGGGTAGCTGGGAAATACAGTCTTTTGCTGGGCACTTTGTCATCCAACAGGAGTCTCTGGGAGGTGCAAATAGTTAAGTGCTGGGCTACCAACTGAAAGGGTGGTTTGAATCCACCCAGAGGCACCTTAGAAGAAAGCCCTGGGAATCTGCTTCTGAAAAAACAGACATCAAAAACTCTATGGAGCACAGTTCTACTGTGCAACACATGGGGTTGCCATGATCAGAATTGACTCAACGGCAACTGGTTTGTTTTCTTGGTTTTTGTCACCCAGTGAAATCCAGGGTTTTGTTATTAGGGAAGCAGTAGGTATTGGGCAAACAACTAGCAGTCTCTTCTACTTTCTCTCACTGTCCCTCTGAGGATAAGGACAGCAAGGATTTTTCCCTACTTTATAAAGATGTACAAACAGGAAGTGGCTGGGGGGACCTGCTCAGAGCCACACAGTGTGTCAGTGATGATGCTCGTCTCAGCACCCAGCTCAAGGCTCACGAAGAAACATAACTGAGAACACAAAAGGCAGAAAGCCACGAACATCTGTGACCAAAGCCCAGGCGTGTGCCCAGGGCCATCTCTCCTTGGGGAGTCAGATGGGCAGATGAGAGGCTGCAGAGGTCAGTGAGGACAGCAGCTGCAGGACACTGGGGCACATGCCTTGGCCACAAGATTCCGTGCCATTCCCTGGGTTGGCAAGAGGTAGATAGCTTTGGCCTTGACTCAGCTGGGAGAACAGATGGGCAGCAATTCTGTGCGGCCTCCCAATCAGACAAGCAGCAGACACTGCCTGCCTTCCCGCCCACCTTCCCGCCCAGTGTCAGCAGAGGCTACGGCTCCCACCTGACCACAGCCAGCTGCACATGCCCAGCCAAGAGCAGCCTGGGAATGTGCCATCTGACTGTGAGGAGCTGTCAGGAGGAGAAACATGTGGAGGTGTTTCTCCCAGTAGAAAGGGTGACACCTGAGTTAAGCTGTCCACCCTTAAGCCTGGCCCAGGGGCAGGCTAAGATTTCTCTGTGGAGGGCCACGCCCTGTGGCGGTCACATCTCAGACCTGGACTCCTTTTGAGCACAAGACTCTAGGGAGGTAAGCAGCCCAGTTGCTTGTTCAAGGGCTGGTGCTCTGTTCTTTCCTGGGCCCTAGCCTCCCACAGGAATGATGGCGATGTGGCCAGAGGTGTAAGGGGGGC
>NW_004445808.1:0-5083 GCF_000243295.1 Trichechus manatus latirostris | reverse complement strand
GGGGGGGAATACTAAATAGGCAATAGATAAGTGGTATTTTGGGTGAAGGGTGAGACAGTACACAATACTGGGGAAACCAGCACAACTTGTACAAGGGAAGGTTATGGAACCTCCATAGACACATACAAAGTCCCTGAGGGACTGAATTGCTGGGCAGAGGGCTGTGGGGACCATGATCTTGGGGAACATGTAGCTCAATTGGCGTAACACAGTTTATAAAGACAATGTTCTACATTCTACCTTGGTGAGTAACGTCTGGGATCTTCAAAGCCTGTGAGCAGCCATCTAAGATACTCCACTGGTCTCACCCCTTCAGGATCAAGGGAGAATGAAGAGAACAGGATATAAGGAAAAGATTAGTCCAAAGGACTAATGGACCACGGCTACCAGGGCCTCCACCAGACGGAGTCCAGTACAGCTGGATGGTGCCCCGCTAACACCACTGACTGCCCTGACTGGGATCACAACCGAGGGATCCTGACAGAGCTGGAGAAGGATGTAGAACAAAATTATAACACACACAAAAAGGACCAGATTTACTGGCCTAAAGGAGACTGGAGGAACCCCGAGATATGTCCGCCAGACACCCTTTTATCTCAGTGGTGAAGTCACTTCTGAGGTTCACCATTCAGCCAGGGATTGGACAGCCCCCATAAAACAAAACAGGACTTATGAGGCACAGCAGTCCAGGGACAAGAGCTAGAAGGCAGAAGTGGACAGGAAAGCTTGTGATATGGAACCCTAGGTTGAGTAAGGACAGTGTTGATGTGTTGTGAGGTTGTTAACCACTGTCATAGGGCAACATGTGTACTGTTTAATGAGAAACTATTTTGTTCTGTAAACCTTCATCTAAAGTGAGAATAGCAGCACAATTGGAAGAGCGTAGTTGATGTCACTGAACTGTGCATGTAGAAATTTTTGATATGGTGTATCTTTGGCTATGTATATTTTCACCAAAAAAAAAAGGTTGAGAAGGGAGAGGGTTGACATGTCGTGTGGTTGTTAACCAATGTCATAAAACAATATGTGTACTACTGTTTAATAAGAAACTATTTGTTCTATGAACTTTAACATGAAGTACAATGAAAAAAAAGTCTAAACTGCTATTTAGTTTAAAGGTGACTTCATGGGATAGTTACGCTTCAAGGTTTAAAGAGTATCTCAGGGCAATAGTCTCGGGGATTCAATAGGGCTTCAATGGGTCTAGCAAGTTTGGACTCTTTAAGAATTTTAAGTTCTGTTCCACTTTTTTCCCTTTCTATCAGATTCCATCTAATGTGTCCCTGATGAGAATGTTTGGTGGTAGTAGCTGGGCACCATCTAATTTTTCTGGTCTGAAGGTAGAAGTGTCAGAGATTAATGGAGACAGTTCGTCCCGTAGTCCAGTTCCTTCTCTAATTCTTGGTTTCCTTCTTTCTCTTTTGCTTCAGATGAATACAGACCAATAGTATCTTAGATGGCTACTCATAAGCTTTTAAGACCTCAGACACTACCTACCAAACTAGGAGGTCTAACATAAACATTAAGAACTCTATAATGCAGTGCCTGGGGTGTTAAAAGCTTTAAGTGGCCATCCAAGGCACAACTACTGGTCCCTATTCACCTGGAGCAACAGAGGAAGAGGGAGATTCAGGAATAGGAAGAGGATATGGAATGTGTGGCTAATTGCCTCCATGAACAGCTGCCTCCTTTGCCATGAGACCAGAAGAACAGGATGGTGCCCAGCTACCATTATTTAACATTTTGATAAAACATTCCATAGAAGGATCCCGATCAAAAGGAGGAAAATGCAGAATATAATTTCAAATTCTCATGGACTCTAGAGTTTCTGGGCCCATGAAGGTAGAGTGAGCCCCTGAAACTACTGCCCTGAGATAATCTTTGAACCTTGAACCACAAATATCCCCTGACATTCTCAAAACCCAACAATAGTTTAGCTTAACTAGTATAAAAGGTCTGCCTTAAGCATTGTGCTCTTCTAAGAACTATCTATTTGGGATCAAATTGACAACAGCAACTCGAAAGATTAGACAGGAACATTAGGGGGCAGTGAATTTATGTTAATGGGGGAGGAACAACTCAGGAAGGGAGAGTGAGAATGGTTGCACAACACGAAGAAGTTAATCAATTAATCAATATCACTAAATGTACACGTAGAAACTGTTGAATTGGCATATGTTTTGTTGTGTATATTCTCAACAACAATGACAAAATAAATAAAATTTAAAGAAAAAAAAGAACTCTATAATTCCAATTGACTGGACTGTGGTCACTCTTTTTAATTTTAACCATTATAATAGGTGTGTAGTGGTATGTCATTGTGATATAATTTATATTTCTCTAATGATTATTTTTCTAGTTTCTTAAGGTGAAAGCTGATATCATTAATTTTAGACCTTTGATAACCCATAATACAGAAAAAAAAGACAATATTGTTTATTTTTTCCCATCAGGGCCTAAAGTCAAGATAATTTGTTCAAAGTTAAAATCAAAAGCTTTTTTTCCCTATTACTGTGGTTATATTATTCATTTACAATACAGTTAGTTCATTTTCTGCTTATATTCCATTTAAGAATTTTTTCCCCATCACTATTTATGTTATTGATTGTGTAAATAGTTAAAATGATTCCAAAAGTCAAATTCCTATTTGTGGGAGTACTATAGTTCATTCAAATAATCTCTAACATAGGAACATTTATTTTGCTTCTAAAGTTTTACTATTAAACAAAGTTTATATGAAAATACTTTGCTTATATGTTTTCATTTTATTGAAGGTGAATACAGGAATACTCCAATAAGTGGAATTGCTGTATTAAAAGGAAATCATATGTGACATTGACAGATAACTACCTATTGCTCCTTTATATGGGTTACAACTATTTTCATTCTCATTAGGTATGTATATAAGTACCTTTCCTCCAAGTCTTGTTAACATACTATTAGTCAAGGTGTTTGTTTTTTGTTAGTCTAGTAAGAAAGGAACAACATCTCAGTGGAATTTTAGTTTGCGTTTCCCTTGTTTTGAGTGAAGGTGAACATTCTTTATATTCTCAGGCTATTTTTTAAAATGTTTTTGTGTGAATTATGTGCTTATGTCTTTTGTCAATTTTTCTCGTTTTTTTTTCTTTTTCCATACAGAACTTTATACATACATTGTTATGTGACTCTAATTGCACTCCCTATACTGTGACAGCACACTCCTCTTTTCCACCCGATTCCCCACATCTATTCAGCCAGCTCTTAACACTCTCTGCCTTCCCAACTCACCTCCAGACAGAAGCTGCCCGTTTAGTCTCTTGTATCTACTTGAGCTAAAAGGCACACTCCTCACGAGTATCACTTTATGTCCCACAGTCCAGTCCAATTTTTGTCTCAAGAGTTGGCCTCGGGAATTGTTTTACTTCTGGGCTGATAGAGAATCGAGGGGCCATGCTTTCTGGGGTTCCTCTAGTCTCAGTCAGTCCATTAAGTCTGGTCTTCTTACTAGAATTCTAGTTCTGCACCCCACCTTTCTCCTGCTCCATCCGGGACCCTCTGTTGTGTTCTGTGTCATGGTGGTCCTTGGTGGTAGCCAGGCGCCATCTAGTTCCTCTGGTGTCAGGCTGATGAAGTCTCTGGTTTATGTGGCCCATTCTGTCTCTTGGACTACTACTTCCTTGTGTCTTTGGTGTTCTTCATTCTCCTTTACTCCAGGTGGTTGGGACCAATTGATGCATCTTAGATGGCCGCTTGCAAGCTTTAAAGACCCCAGCCACCACTCATCAAAGTAGGATGCAGAACATTTTCTTAATAAGCTTTGTTATGCCAATTGACATAGATGTCTCCTGAAAGCATGGTTGCCAGACCCTACCCCTGCTACTCAGTCCTTCAAAGTGTTTGATTGTATTCAGGAAACTTCTTGGCTTTGGATTAGTTCACTTGTGCTGACTTCCCCTGTAGCGTGTGCTGTCTTTCCCTTCGCCTAAAATAATTCTTATCTACTATCTAGTTAGTAAATAAGAGTCACCCTCCCTCCCCACCCTCATAACCATCAAGGAATGTTTTCTTCTGTGTTTAAACCTTTTCTTGAGTTCTTAAATATTTGGTCTTATACAATATTTGTCCTTCTGTGACTGACTAAATTCACTCAGCATAATGAGTTCCAGCTTCCTCCATGTTACAAGATGTTTCACGGCTTCATCGTTGTTCTTTATTGTTGCGTACTATTCCATTGTGTGGATATACCATAATTTGTTTATATATACGTCCATTGATGGGCATCTAGGTTGTTTCCATCTTTTTGCTATTGTGAACAGTGCTGCAATGAACATGGGTGTACATAATATCTATTCGTTTGACAGCTCTTGTTTCTCTAGGATATATTCCAAGGAGTAGGATAGCTGGATCCTATAGTACTTCTATTTCTAGCTTTTTAAGGAAGCACCAAATCAATTTCCAAAGTGGTTGTACCATTTTACATTCCCACCAACAATGTGGAAGTGTTCCGGTCTCTCTACAACTTCAGCATTTATTATTTTGTGTTTTTTCGATTAATGCTAGCCTTGTAGGGGTGAGATGATATCTCATTGTAGTTTTGATCTGCATTACTCTGGCTTATGATGGTGAGCATTTCTTCATGTGTCTGTTAGCCGCCTGAATAGCTTCTTTGGCGAAGTGCCTGTTCATATCCTTTGCCCATTATTTAATTGGGTTATTAGTCTTTTTGTTGTTAAAGTTTGCAGTTATCTTGCAGATTACAGCGATGAGACACTGATAGGATTTGTCATAGCCAATTTTTTTTTTCCCAGACTGTAGGTTGTCTTTTGACTCTTTCGGTGAAGTCTTTTGATGAGCAAAAGTGTTTGATTTTTTGGAACTTCCAGTTATCTAGTCTGTCTTCTGGTGTTTGTGCATTGTTACTTATGGTTCGTATTGTGTTTATGCCATGTAGTAGGGCTCCTAGTGTTGTCCCTATTTTTTTCTTCCATGATCTTTACGATTTTTGAATTTATATTTAAGTCTTTGATCCATTTTGAGTTAGTTTTTGTGCATGGTGTGAAGAATGGGTCTTGTTTCATTTTTTTGCAGATGGATATCCAGTTAT
>NW_004445807.1:0-4967 GCF_000243295.1 Trichechus manatus latirostris | reverse complement strand
AACACAACTGAAATACCTAATGTAGTCCAAGAATAATATAAAGCTGCATATTCATTTTATAAATATTATTGTTACCAGGCCGGGGGCTGGGTGCTGAGGTTACAATGATGAATAAAACATAAACGCTGGATGTAACTTCTAGAGACATAATTCCTGGATGAGCATGAACTAGCCACATCCTCCGATATAATCTCAAAAAATGGAAGGGAACTTGGCAGAGCTGAAAAGTAACACCCATTACAGATCCTAAACTAAGTACTTCCAGAAGCTGCGGGCCCATGGAACTTAACTATTCACTCAAGATTCTCAGAACAAAGAGGACCACCCAGAGTAGACAGCTTCTGTCCAAGACCATCAAAACAAAATTCTCATATAAATCCCACTCTCCTTTCCATTCCCTTCTTTACTGAGTTCTTCTCTTGTGTAACTCCTGGTTCTTTCTCCCTATGTAGACATCAGGTTCTTAAAAGCCAACTCCAGAATGAAGATAATTGTTCTGTGGAGCTATTCAGTCAATCCAAGGATATGACTCCCCAACACCCTTGCTGAACCACGTCACCTTACAGAGTCTTTTCTGGGATAATAATAATAACTGGTGGAATAGATTCCTAAAAATATCAGTCCTATTAACAGGAACTGTATAATTCGAGATTATCAACAAAAATTTATCCCTTACTTTGGCTAATATAGTAAGTAACAGTCCAAGCCCTGGGGATGACAACTCAATTTTCCTTAACCCAAACAGATATAGTTAAGAGGTAACAGTTATGGGTAATAGAATGACTTTGGATTTTCTTTTGGCCAACAAGCGGGGCGTCTGTACTATCACTAACACTTCATGTTGTACTTGAATTAAGACTACAGGTAAAATAAAACAATCTATATCTAAGCTAAAAGAAAAGGGAGCCTGGCTACCTAGGAAATCATTGGGACTTGTTTTATTGGTCAGGCCTGAAAAACCTTGAGTCACGTTGTAAAGTCTCTTTTGGTCCCTTCTTATAAGACTTCTAATTATTCTTTCTTGGCTCATAGTCATTTAACACTTATTATTCAGAGTCTCGAATGCTTCTGCACAGCTCTTGTTCCAGCAGATGATGTAATAAATGATTCAAAGACAACAACAAAATATATATATACATACACATATGTATGTATATGTATGCAAATTGACACTTAAATGGAAAATTAGATCTCCACAAATGAAAACTCATCTTCAAGAAGAATCAACACATGCCACAACAGGGATAAACCTTGAAAGCATTATGCTGAACTAAATAATTCAGTTATAAAAGGACAAATGATGTATGATCTCCCCTATGTGAATTAAGCAAATATACAGAAACCAAAGATTATCAGTGGTTACCAGGGAAGGGATGGAGGGGGAAAGGGAGAGTTTTTGCCTAGGGGGACACTGAGTTTATGTTAATGGTGGTAGAACAATTTGGAAAAGGATAGTGATAATGGTTGCACAACATGAAGAATGTAATCAATGTCACTAAATTATACATGTAATTGTTGAATTGGTTAAAAAAAGGAAGAATCAACAAGAGTGATGAAGGTCTGGACCTTTTATATAAAAATCTTTAGGAACTTTTTGCTTTAATGTATTTCCGCATAGTACAACAATAACAATTTAGATTAGCTTTGTCATGCTGAACATGGGCACTTAGTAAAAGAGTGGTATGGTGCTCAATAAATACATATTTAAAAAAAAACTAAAAATTTTAAATTATAGAATCATTCAGGTCAGTATTTTGGGGGTGAATATTCTGGGGTCACAATCAAGATTTTATTCTGGCAAATTTCCTGAGCAATGATTGTTACACTTTTCAGTTAAGTGCTTTCACATAGCTGTAAGATTTTTTTTATAAGATGATGTGAAAATTCCTCTAAGTCATGTGTACAGTCTCAGCAGGACTGAGAGTATAGGCAGCAATGTCCTAAGCAGAGTGCTTGAGAAAGATGGTTCACCTTCTCTGGTCCTATCTTCATCTTCATCAGGCTTGACAAGACTGAAAAGAACTGCAATGCCTTGATATACAGGGTTCCAGCATGCTGTGCCTTCAATAAGGCAGACAGCCATTTCATCTTTTGTGCATTACTGGCCTGGTGCCCAAGCATACCTATCCAAAGAATTCATCATAAATATGGATTTAGGGAAGTGTCTTAATTTTAAGACCCTATAACCTAAGCTAGGAGTCCTAGTGGTACAATGGTTAAAGTGCCTCGCTACTAACCAAAAGCTCAGCAGTTTGAGCCCACCAACAGCCCCATGGGAGAGAGATGTGGCAGTCCGCTTCCACGAAGATTTACAGCCTTGGTAATCTATGAGGTAGTTCTACTCTGACGCTATGCGTCAGAATTCAGTCGACGGCAGTGGGCTCAGTTTTCGTTTATAACCTAAGCTATAACAGCATAATCACACTACTGTATCATAAAAACACAATTACAAAGCTAAAAAGCAATCTCAAAAATCCACCTGCTTCAACTTCCTACCTTAAGGTAACCATATAAATCAACTCCCAAAGTTAAAGTAGGTATTTTTACAACTGAAAAAAAAACTAGGAACTGCATGTCCTCCCCTGACACTTCCTTTATTGTTCTCTTTACACTTCTCCCTTAACCCAAGACAATAGAAACCAACTAAGAGGCAGAGGCAGAAGAGTTACTTAGAAGGAATAAAGCATCCTTACTTTAGAGTTGGGATCTGGTGGATTCGAATATTGAGGAAGAAGAAGAGAATGTGAGAGCAGGCGATCTATTGAAATTGCTTAGTTGCTTAGCTCTTTCCTTTGAGATGTCAGCCAGAACTAGGATTTGAATCAGCATGGAAATAAAAAAGACATAATCATGCCATTTAATAAAGGCCTACTTGTTGTTGTTAGGTGCTGTCGGGTCGGTTCCAACTCACAGTGACCGACCCCATGTACACCAGAACAAAACACTGCCCGGTCCTGAACCATCCTCACAATCCTTGTTATGCTTGAACCCACTGATGCAGCCACTGTGTCCATCTATCTCATTGAGGGTCTTCCTCTTTTTCACTGACCCGCTACTTTACCAAGCATGATGTCCTTCTCCAGCGAATGGTCCCTCCTGATAACATGTCCAAAGTATGTGAGGCAAAGTTTCATGCCATCCTTGCTTCTAATGCACATTCTGGATGTACTTCTTCCAAGACAGATTGGTTTGTTCTTCTGGCAGTCCGTGGTACATTCAATATTCTTCACCAACATAATTCAAATGCATCAATTCTTAGGTCTTCCTTATTCATTGTCCATCTTTGACATGCATAGGAGGAGACTGAAAATATCATGGCTTGCTTCAGGTGAACCTTAGTCCTCAAAGTGATTATCTTTGCTTTTCAACACTTTAAAGAGGTCTTTTGGAGCAGATTTACCCAATGCAAATTTCTTGACCGCTGCTTCCGTGGGCGTTGATTGTGGATCTAGGTAAAATGAAATCCTTGACAACTTCAATATTTTCTCCTTTTATCATGATGTTGCTTATTGGCCCAGTTTTGAGGATTTTTGTTTTGTTTACATTGATGTGCAATCCATTCTGAAGACTGTAGTCTTTGATCTTCATCAGTAAGTGCTTCAAGTCCTCTTCAGTTTCAGCAAGCAAGCTTGTGTCATCTGCATATCGCAGGTTGTTAATGAGTCTTCCTCCAATCCTGATGCCCCTTTCTTCCTCATATAGTCCAACTTCTTGGATTATTTGCTCAGCATACAGATTGAATAAGTATGGTGAAATGATACAACTCTGACCCACATCTTTCCTGGCTTTAAGCCATACACATCCCCTTGTTCTGTCTGAACGACTGCTTCTTGATCTATGTACAGGCTCTTCATGAGTACAAATAAGTGTTCTGGAATACCCATTCTTCACAATGCTATTCATAATTTGTTATGATCCACAGAGTTGAATGCCTTTGCATAGTCAACAAAACACAGGTAAACACCTTTCTGGTATTCTCTGCTTTAGCCAAGATTCATCTCACATCAGCAATAATATCCCTTATTCCAGGTCCTCTTCTTAATCCAGCTAGAATTTCTGGCAGATCCCTGTTGATGTACTGCTGTGACGGCTTTTGAATGATCTTCTGCAAAATTTTACTTGTGTGTGATATTAATGATATTGTCCAATAATTTCTGCATCCTGTTGGATCACCTTTCTTTGGAATCAGCATGAATATGAATCTCTCCCAGTTAGATGGCCAAGTAGCTGTCTTTCAAATTTCTTGGCATAGACAAGTGAGCACCTCCAGCACTGCATCCGTTTGTTGAAACATCTCAATTGTTATTCCGTCAATTCCTGGAGCCTTGTTTTTTGCCAATGCCTTCAGTTCAGCTTGATCATCGTCCTTCAGTACCATCGGTTCTTGATCATATGCTACCTCCTAAAATAGTTGAAAATCGACAAATTCTTTTTGGTACAGTGACTGTGTATTCCTTCCATCTTCTTTTCATGCTTCCTACATCCTTCAATATTTTCCCTATAGAAACCTTCAATATTGCAACTTGAGGCTTGAATTTTTTCTCTGCGTTTTCTGTTTTCTCTCCCATTCTGAAACTCTGATCGCTTGCAAATTTTTGCTTTTGATTGTATCTCACATTGTTCTCAGGGTTTCTTCATTTTTCTTCATTCTCTCCTCTGATTTTTCCTCAAACGAAGTGGTATCCAAGGATTTGTCTTCAATTGCACTGATCCTGTCTTCCATTGTTTCAAACGTGCTCCTCAAACCTTCTATGACACTGTCCATTTTTGAAATCTTGTTTATCTTTTGGATTTTTAATTGCCGTTTTTGTACGATAAAAATATGGAACGCTTCGTGAATTTGCATGTCATCCCTGTGCAGAGGTCATGCTAATCTTCTCTGTATCATTCCAATTTTAGTATATGTGCTGACAAAGTGAACACTGATTGATAATACTGAACTTCTCCATTGTCTCTTTCCACAGATG
>NW_004445806.1:3708-5086 GCF_000243295.1 Trichechus manatus latirostris | reverse complement strand
ACACACACACACAACAAAAATCAGCCAGAAAGACAAAAAGAAGGCTGGGTGTGAGGTGGTGGTCCCTCAAGGAGGCTGGAGAGAAGTTGTGGGAGGTACAGAGAGGCAGAGCCTGGGCTGGTGCTGGTGGTCAGGGGCAGCACCTCTTCTGGGTGAAGGAGAGACAAGGGTGGCAACACAGGTTTTATATGGATGGGTCAGAGTCAGCTTCTCCAAGCAGTGGAGAGAGACAAGTTACAGGACAGGAGCCATTTGGAAGGAGATATCTTGGCTCCACTGGCATCTTCCAGGTATATCAAGATGGCACGAATAAGTTGGTGCCATTTATAACAGCACTTGAATTGTAACTTACGAGGCTTTAAAAATACTAGGCTTGTTCCATAATGTTCCTGTAAGGTAGATGGAGAGCCCTGTTTTCAGTTCTTGGGCTGGGCTGAGCAAAGACTCCTTATCCCTGGTCACGTAGGGAGTTGGCCACTAAGCTGAGATGTAAACTCCAGAACTGCTGGTTTCCAGTGTGATGGCAAAGTCCACAAAGTGGATTATTCCTGGGCTGGGCCTGAGGCTTGTCCTCACTCCTCCCTTGGGTAGACCAACCTCTGCACATTCCACACCGGGGCTTTCTTAAAGCCTGAGTCATGGGATGTGTATGATGAGGAGACAGAATGAGCAGAGGGGCCCAGGGAGGTAGGGAGGGTGGCTACACAAGAGGAGTGAGAATAGTCGGTGATGGTAAAGAGGAAAACACTCTCAGCCTTCACCCAAGGGGCCTCAGGGGTCCCCAGACTGCAGGGAAGAGAGTACTCCAGGTTGGTCCGTGGTCATCTGCCTCTGAGGCTCATCATCCCAGCACAGGTGGGCTTCTGCAACCCCCCACGAATCACCTCCTTAGGGAGCTCCCAGAATGTCATTCGATCACTTCCTCCAAATCAAGCTCAGTGGTGGTGGGAACGACAGAGGGGGCAGCAATCACTCTCATCCTGTTCTTGTTATTAGTTGTCATCAAGTTGCCTCTGACTCATGGTGACCTTATGTATAGCAGAACAAAACATTGCCTGATCCTGCACAATCTTCATGATCATTGGTATGTTTGAGCCCTCTGGTTTGAACCATCCTCGCTTCTAAGGAGCATTCTGGTTGTATTTCATCTAAGACTGATTTGTTTGTTCTTCTGACAGACCACAATATATTCAATATTCTTCACCAACACTATAGCTGAAACACATCAATTCTTCTTCTGTCTTCCTTCTTCATTGTCCAACTTCACATGCATATGAGTTGATTGAAAAGACCATGGTTTGGGTCAGATGCATCTTATCATCAAAGTGACAGCTTTGCTCTTTAAAACTTTCAAACTCTCATCCTAATCCCACTGCCA
>NW_004445806.1:0-1104 GCF_000243295.1 Trichechus manatus latirostris | reverse complement strand
TATCAATCACACCTACATAATAAGACTCCAATGAAGGCTCTGGACACAGAAGCTCTGTGGGCTTCCTGGTTGGTGAAAGACATCAGTGCATGAGGGAGGGTAGCATGCCCCTTTGTGGGACATGGAAATTCCATGCTGGGAACCCTCCCAGACCTCGCCCTGTGTATCTCTTTATTTTGCATTCTTTTTGCTATAATAAAGCTGTAATTGTAAGTATAGCACTTTCTGTGAGTTCTGTGAGTCATTCCAGTGAATTATCAAACCGAAAGGAGTAGTGGGAGCCAGCAGTTCAGACATGAGGACTCCCAGGGGGCTCCCAAGCTTGCAGCTAGTGTCTGAAATCTTGGGCAGACTTGTCATCTGGAGGACTGTACCCTTTAACTTGTAAGCTCTGACGTAGCTCTGGGTGGTTGGGGTCAGAGGAGGAAGTGCTACATGTGCAACTGATTTCACAACAGAAGTGTCAGAGAAGTGAAAAGTGGGGATTTGCTATTTTTTCTCTCACATTCCCACAACCCACTGAGAAAATGCCTTTGTTGATTAAGCTATGCATCCAATTCTGTTAGTTGCAATCAACAAAATTCTTAGTAGTACAGATTGCATCACCATTAATTTTTTTTTTTGCATAACATCTAAGGGCTTTAGTCCTAAGAGGTGCTTAATAAATGTGTATTTAATTGAAGAATATTACTTAAAAGGAAGACCTTCAGAAATTTATTAATTTTGAGAAAGATATTTATATACTTTTCCAATACAATTTAGGGAATGTATTTTCAAAATGTAAGTCTATTTCGTATATATTTCACATATGACATCTATGTGCTCACATAAAATATAGGACCAAATTTATATAATTTGAATCACAATAATATTCTTTAAAAAAAAAGTTTTATTGAGATATAATTCACATATCATACAATTCACCCATTTAATCTGTACGATAAATAACTTTGCTGAAGATAATTGAAAAACGGTTGTAGCAGTACATCAAGGGGGAACTGCCAGAAATTCAAGCCAGATTCAAAAGTGGACGGGAAATGAGGGATATCATTGCTGATGTCAGATGGATCTTGGCTGAAAGAAGAGAAATCAGAAAGATGTTTA
>NW_004445805.1:3317-5021 GCF_000243295.1 Trichechus manatus latirostris | reverse complement strand
CTTGAGGATCTCTTGATCAGTATGTGCCATAGTTTGCATTTCAAAAGTAACATTTTGCATATAAGTGTTAAACTGCTGGGCCGTCTGAATAGATCGGGAGAGAGCTACGGCGGCGGTAGCTGCCGTAGTGGCAATAGCAGTGGCTGTGATAATAGAGGCTATGAGAATTCCAAGAAACCTTCTAGTTCATATTTTCTGTAATGCATTAACAACCTGAGCGAGGGAGGAACTATCTTGCCAAGGGCGTGTAAGGTTAATGGGCAGCCAAAGGTGGCTTTTTTGTTGAAGAACAAATACAGAATTGATGTTAAGAGTGGAGACATTTTGCCTGGACAGACATGGAGTAATCTAAGTAGAGCCACTGGATAATGTTAATTGAAAAGAGGCATTTATTTTAATGATATTTGGAGGACTAGAAGTTATAGCAAAAATGTATGGTCGAGACGTGCATATAAGCACAGAATCATTATGGTCATGGAGGGTCCATTGTAATTTGGGGAGTGAGTTCTTGGCATCCTTTGTCCCCCTCAGAAAGGTTCCTGAATGGAGAGTTCTTTCATAAAAAGGGAGACCTAATCACCAAGAAAGGGTTTTTAATTGGGAAAAATGAGTAGTTGAATAACGTAAGTGAAGAACGGGTCTGGCTAGGCCAGGGTTCCAGGACTTAGAATGTCCTAGGTAATGGTATGGGACTTCCCACTGCCAAGTAGAGCAATTTGATAATAAAATTAAACCTTGAGGGCCCCAATTTTCTAGTGAAATGTTGAAAGGGAGAGAGTATGAAGAAAAGTTAGTAGTTTGACAAGTAACCCAGGTATTATCGATAGGGTCTGTAAGAGATAGCTGTGGGTGTTGACATACAGGGATGGAAGGGGATGAGTGAGTACTATAGGCACTGAACGTGCCGTTAATGCCTATGGCTTTAACTAAAAATTGCTTAGAATAGGCTGGTTGCTTATAGGTGCCATTGTAGTAAATGTAATTCATAAACCACTGTTCTAGTATAGGCACGCACGCAGAAGCAGTGCGTGGCTGGGTAGTGAAACACAGAGGAAGGTCGTCAGCATAGAGTGTCCAATTTGTAGACAGTACAAACCATCCCTCTTCAGGGGAGTTAGTAAGTGGTTTGGAATAGGCCAAATATTGTCCCTCAGTAACTACAGTATCATTAGAGGAAAGAGGGTGCTCTGGTTCTTCCCGAGTAACCGGGTGGAAGACAGGGGGGCTAAGAACATGAGCCCAATAGGTGGTTGGGGCAGAGGTTGCTGGTATCTGAGAAAGAAGGAGGAGGAGAACACATACCAAAGTTAGGAATAGATTTTTAGGTGTAGGTGGGGCACCTGTAGTTGAGAGGATATGTTCGGCTTTTGAGGAGAGGGCTTTCAGACCTCCCCATGTTACCAGTATTGCAGAGCTCTGTTGTTCATTCTCCTTCCCCGGGGGCGGGGGGGTGATGATGTCAGCTGTGGCTCTGGAGTTGGATCGGATGGCGGTTCTGGCAGCCGCTGCAGGGGCAGTGGCAGCGGTTCCCAGTGGAAGGGTGGTGGCTGTCGCTGGGTCATGATATGGTTTTACTAATCGGGTGGGAATCCAAAGTGGACCTGTGGGAGACAAAACAGCCACATACCCTCGCCCCCAGGTTAATAATTCTACAGGTCCTTGCCAGACAGAGGGATTTTGAGGATCTTTATAGAGGACCTGTGG
>NW_004445805.1:0-1010 GCF_000243295.1 Trichechus manatus latirostris | reverse complement strand
ATCCAGGTTAATTTTAGCAGAGGGTCTGTTTGAGCAGTGGCCCCTATGAAAAATCCCAAGGGGTGCCAATGTGAACATTCCACTGGGAGAGTAAATCTCGTCCCCATAATATAGTAGGTAAAGGAAGGATAAACGGACAGATAGAAGCGGGCTGTTCATCAGGGCTATAGCAAACAATGGGAAGTGTACTTTGAAAAGGACACTGTGCTTCTCCAACTCCTGTGAGGGTTTCAGCGGTTTGCTTCTTGGGCCAAAAAGAGGACCAGAAATCAGAGGAGAAGATAGTTACATCTGACCCAGAATCCACGAGCCCTTCAAACATGCGATCATTGACCTGAACAGTAAGATATGGTCGGGAAGATTGTAACTTAGTAACCCCAAAAGCATCAGTACTGCTGAAACCCCAAGCCCGTCTTGGGGTAGTGCGAGTGGAGGGGACTACAAAGGGAAGTAAAATTAGCTGTACTATCTTATCAGGGGGAGTAATGTTCCAATAAGAGAGACTGGAAACCATAATTTTAATTTGTCCTTCGTAATCAGAATCTATTACACCAGGATGAACAGTTAGACCTTGAGATGTAATACTAGAGTGACCCATTAAGAGTCCTAAATATTCTCGAGGCAGGGGTCCCCAAACCTGTGTTGCTATAAGAAAAACTTTTCCTGCCTCATTTATTATAGCCCCTTCTGCTAAGGGTAAATCTAGACCTGCACTCCCTTCCGTGGCTGCTTTTAAATCACTGACTTGCAAACGTTGCTGTTCGGAGTCTATGCTGTGGTCTCCACACTCCACACTCGGGGGCCCTCTGGATTTTTTGGGGCGTGAGAGCTCTCGCCCCTCTTCCCGTTTCCCGACATAGGGTTGCCTTGATTGTTAAACTGAGATCTGCACTGCTTAGCCCAATGACCGCTTTTACCACAGCAGGGACACTTTCGGGTTGGAAATTTAGTGTTGGCATTTTTGTTTTTTAAACTGTGACAGTCCTTCTTAAAATGTCCAGGTTTACCAC
>NW_004445804.1:3460-4930 GCF_000243295.1 Trichechus manatus latirostris | reverse complement strand
GCAGCAGTTAAGAAATCAAATGCTGTATTGCATTGGGCACAACTGCTGCAAAAGACCTTTTAAAGTGTTAAAAAGCAAAGGTGTTATTTTGAGGACTCAGGTGCACCTGACCCAAGCCATGGTATTTTCAGTTGCCTCATATGCATGTGAAAGCTGGACAATGAATGAGGAAGACGGAAGAAGAATTCATGCCTTTGAATTATGGTGTTGGTGAAGATTATTGAATATACCATGGACTGCCAGAAGAATGAACAAATTTGTCTTGAAGTATAGCCAGAATGCTCCTTAGAAGCAAGTATGGCAAGACTTCGTCTCACATACTCTGGACATTTTCTCAGAAGGGACCAGTCCCTGGAGAAGGACATCATGCTTGGTAAAGTAGAGTGTCAGTGAAGAAGAAGAAGACCTTCAATGAGATGGACTGACACAGTGGCTGCAACAATGGGCTCAAACATAGCAATGATTGTGAGGATAGCACAGAACTGGGCTCAGTTTTGTCCTGTAGGACATAGGGGTCCCTGTGAGTCAGAACTCACTTGCTGGCACCTAACAACACAACTGCATTTAACCTCTACAAGCATAACTAGGTTTGGATGAGAGAATGAATGTCCTTCATATGCAGACAATTCACAAAAGGGAAACACAAGTACTGGATAAACATACGAAAAAATGCCTCATACATAATCCAAGCAGCTGCATATGCAAACAATGAGATGAGAGGTCCTTCTTCAACTTAAAATTAGCAAAGAATTGGAAGAATGACAATACCTAAAGCCGGCTGGGGTGTATTGAGATGGGCCCTCCAAGGAGTATAATTTCGTCTATTATTTGAAGAAAGTGATTTGACAGTATGAATCAATAGCTTTGAATGTATCCATTCCCTTTGACCCATAAATCCTGGGACTCTCACCTAAGGAAATACGCAGAAATGCAAATAAATATGAATGATGAAATGTATTCAAGTTGTTACTTTTAATAATTAAAAATTGAAAACAAACTAAATATTCAACAATAAGTCAACATTCAAGCACTTTGTTGTAATGAAATTGCAACTATTAAAACTTATGTTAACAGAAAGTTTGTAAATTTGAAGTGTTGATGTAATTATGTTAAACAGCATACAAATCTGTATGTTCTATACTATGCTGTCAATTATGCAAAAAATATCTACAAAAAAGGATTTGAAGAAAACAGGCCAAAATCTAATAATGTTTGCTCTGAGTGTTTGGATTGTGGATGATTTTTTTCTTAAAAATTTTTTTTATTGTACTTTAAAATTTTCTAAATAAGCTTTGTTTTTTTTTTAAATAGGAATGAGTACTTTGGAGAAGAGCTGGAAAAAAAAAGGCTATTCTGTTTTCTATTAATAAACTTCAAACTCATCAGGGAAAGCAGATATAAAGATTTGTGCAATATTTTTTAAATCTAAATTTAGATTGGGGAATGAGTAAACAGACTGTGGTAGGCAGA
>NW_004445804.1:0-2893 GCF_000243295.1 Trichechus manatus latirostris | reverse complement strand
TTGTCTTATCTCAGGGCCCAGTTGATGTGTCTTTGTGAGTCTGTGAGGGCTCAGCTCCGGCTGGGTCACATCCTGTATGCTCAAGGAGAGGGAGTGATAACTCTAATATTTCCTAAATCAGGTTGCAGAGCGAATAAGGTTACTAATTAATTAGCTGAACTTGAGATGAGATTATCCTAGATTATCCGAGTGGGCCCAATGTAATCACAAGGGTTCTTATAAGCAGAAGACAGAGACAGAGAGATGGCGGTGTGAGAAGGACTAAGCCCAAGGTCGCTGGCTGTGAGGATGGAGAAATGGGGCCTCAAGCGAAGAAATGTGAGTGGCCTCTTGAAGCTAAAACAGGCAAGAAAACAGATTCTCTTCTAGAGCTTCCAGAAGGAACCAGCGTGCTAACATCTTGATTATAGTCCAGTGATATCCTTTTTGGACTTTCGGCCTCCAAAACTGTAAGGTAGTAAATTTGTGCTGCTGTAAGCCACTAAATTTATAGTAATTTGTTATAGTAGCAATAGGAAACCAGAAGAGGCTGCATAGGCCCGGCTCACTGTTATTACTCCCCATTGCTAACCCCTGCATTGTCTCATGATCTTGTTTTTCTCCCCTGTTCCAGTCTGTATAAAAAGTTTAAGATTAACCGATGTTTCTCCCTGGAGGGTGGAACACAAGTAATAATGATCTAGGAATGAAAAACTGAACGAAGCACCCATCTTGGGACAAGAAAACCAGGATGTCGCCAGATAACCCGTAGGAAAAGATTAACTTCTCTGGGACGTGACCACCTCAAGGGGGAACTAACACAAACCTCAAAGACCCATAATCTGCCCCTATAAAGCCTTCGGCCAATCTCTAGTGAGGGAGTTGGGTTTTTGGAAGAATCTATTCCCCTCTGTCTCCTATATATCGATATATAAAAACACTCTTGCTGCTCACCTCACCCCTGTCTCAGAAGTGGCTATCGCGGCAGGTGGCTCCAATCTGCGTTATTGCAATAACAAAACTAATTCACAAACCATAATGACATCATTATGACAGAAGTCTTTATTAGTATTAAAATGGCAAGTATGTGGGTCATCATCTACGTAATGATTTAAGAGTATACAAAATGCTTTCAACATGTATTAGTTTGTTTGGTCCTTACAGCAATTTTGTGAAGGAGGCAGAAAATGCATTTTCTTCCCCTTTTTCCAAGTGGGAAGAAAACCAAGACTTGGAGCGGTAAAACAACTTGTTAAAGGCTGCACAGCGAGACAGGGCAGGTTGGGATTCATAGCCCAGTCTCTGACCCCAGGTCCCATCCTGTGGTCTACCTCTCACAAAAAGAAGTAGAATCCTTTGTAAAACGTGGGCCTCTCCCTTGACAAGTACAGCAGAGAAAAAGAGAATGCTGTGAATAGTTGATGTGTTAAATACATGGGAATTTTTTTTCTGTAAAACTTTTGAACAGAAGAAATTTTAAATTAATAAATAAAATTCAGTCATCTTAAACTTGTGCTTGAATTGTTTTCTTTTTCACCTTCATAGAAAGCACAGTATATTAATACTTGGAAAAATGGGGAAATTCTCGGGTGCTTGGGCAGGCTAATCCAGCCTGAAGTTCGGCTCGCTGCCCTTCTACTCGCTGGTGCTCCCATCAGGTGGTGGGCAGAAGAAATAGGAGGAGGTGAAATTCAAGCCCTTGGGAGTAAGTAAATCTTATTAAAAGTTTCAGTGATGGAAATAAGCTCAAACCCCAAATAAGCTAATTTGACCATCCTAGTTTCCTGTCTATGAATCCAGAGGTGACTGTCCTGACATTCAACAATTTGGGGATATGCATCTGGGATAGAGTAACTGATGCTTTGTTGGAAAGCAAGAACAGACTTGCAGTACTTAGGGTGTTTGGTCTACCAGGATTTAGGCCACACCTTTATCCAGCCAATGCGGCTGGAGATGTAGTCAGATCCTAAGCACAAGGATTGGGCTTGAGGCAAGGGCTGGACCAGGTGTCTGGGGGAAGGGGCTGCTCCATTGGCTAGTGGGGAAATGAGCCCAGGGTGGCTGTTGACTGATGTTTTGATGTGTATTTCCTACTGTTTATTCTAATACCTTCTCATTACAGTCTCAACAGACTTCAGGACCACAAGTTACTTTTTAATAAAAAAATTCCAAAGATCCACAGGAGAAAATGTACTCTGGAGGAGAAGCTGCTCCTTCTACTCTGTATCCCTGCCCCAGTCCCTGCTAGTTCTCACTCCTTCTGCAGGCTTAAATAGGAGGTATTAAGCTCCCCAGTTGCCCTTCTTGTCCCTCTTACTTAAAAAGGGGTATAGTATGGCCTCCCATCGCTGTGCAGGATAAAATCTGACCCTCCAGCGATGACCACTGGGTTCTGCCCTGTGCCCTGACGCACCCTGAGGGATGCTGCCTGCCTTGTGTTTCATTCTACAAACTCTGCAGCACTCCTGATCCAACAGTCCTCTTTTTTGCCCAGATTCTGCTCCACCCTCCCCCATGCTTAGAGAACTGGGCTTCTGTGAGCCCAGTGCCCCAGTAAGGATCCAAGCCATCCCTAGAATCTACAGCTATCCTTGAACCCTCATCTTAGGAAGCGGTCTCTACTGTCCTTGAACAGACCTCACAGATGCTAGGATCTGCTGATCTGGCCCTCCGGATTTCTAGTCTGTGCATCAGGCAGTGTAGGGATTAGACTACTTTATTATGGCTTCTGTGCCAACCATTTGAAGAAAACTTGATGGCGCAGTGGCTAAAGTGCACAGCTGTGAACCAGAAGGTCAATGGTTTGAACTCACCAGCTGCTCCATGGAAGAAAGATGTGGCAGTCTGCTTGTGTAAAGATTTATAGCCTTGGAAACCCTATGGGCAGTTCTACTCTGTCCTATAGAGTCACTAC
>NW_004445803.1:2934-5048 GCF_000243295.1 Trichechus manatus latirostris | reverse complement strand
TCAGGTGCCCAGGTAGGCGCCAAGTGTGTGGTGCGGGCTCTCACCTACAGCCCTAGACAGGCATGGGTTATTGGTGTAGGCACAGGCATCTGGCTGCAGCAAGGGGACACACTCTGAGCAAGGCAGGGGGCTGACAGCTGCCCCCAAATGTCCAGGATGAAGGCGTGTCCCTGTTCCCTAGAGCGTGTAGGTGGCTGGATTTTGCAGCCAGACTATGAGCACCCAGTGCTGTTGGCTGTAAGGACTGTGAGGCATTTCTTATTCTTGGGCGCCTCTCGCAGGTGGCTAGATGGTGTCGGTGGAGCCACCAGTTCTCAGGCCCCTGATGTGAGTAGGTAAAGACACTGCTTAATGGGCAGAGCAGAGTCAAATGTCACAAACCTGCCACTTCACAGCTGAAACAGTTGAAGCTTGACTTCAGGTCTATACCCTGTTGTACTGCAGTAATGAGGGCCTATGTTGTTGAAATGGGCCCATGTAAGTGTATACAGGGGAAAGGCACTCAAAGTCCATGGATCCCTTATGCCTGTGTCTAGGCCAAGGAGCTGTGCTTACCTTGAGTTCCTGGTTTAGGGGAGCCAGCAGTTTATTTTTTCCCTTGTTTGTTAATTTGTTCACTCTCCAAGGCCAAGAGAATGGCTCCGTGTGTGTGACAAATCCTACTTCCGGCCCAGGGAACTCAGCAACTGCTTAAGTGGTCGAGGACCCAGTGTAGAGCAGGGAGTGGGGAGGTAAATGGGAGAGAAGTTTTTCCCTGAGGGGGCTGTTTTTGATCCGTGCAGTAGGCCGGACACAAATACTTATCTTTTCACGATCGGGGGCTGCTTCTCACTGACTGTGCATGACCGAGTAGACTGTCAGCTGCATGACCGAGTAGACTGTCAGCTGCTTGGTCTCTCACTGTGTGAAATACGCCTCCCGAGCACTGATGTTTGCCTGCCTCACAGCTCACCCCGGAGCTGGTCAGGCCTGAAAGGCTCAGGCTGCCACTGGGTGAGGTCTGGCACCTTGCTGCTTCTGAACTGTCTCTCCCTCTCCCTACCACTCATTCCGGTTCCTCAACTTTGCCTTTGATGTTCTGGGCTCTGAGATTGTCGTATATAATCAAATCACTTGTTTTTTCGGTCTTTGCTGTAAGAGGGTCCACTGGAAGTGTCTGACTACTCCGCCATCTTTGCCTTGCCCCCTGAAGATAAATTCTTCAGGAAATCAGTTCATAATATGGTCTTTCATCTTCCAATGTAAGTGATCAGATTGTAAAATACTGACAGAGCAACATATTTAAAGAATAATTCACCATTTCATTGTTTACTGGCACAAATGCCCGTCTGATTGCAAAATATGCCTCAAACAGCTGTTAAAAGGCTCTTTGGTTCATTTTTGTTCCTAAGGAAGCGAATATTAATATTATTGAATGTTCAGATATGTAAGTGACATTCATTATATGGTATAGTATTAATTACAAACTGAATCAGTGAGAGGAACAAAAAGAAATTGTTTGATTGAAAATACAAGGTTAGAGAAATTTACTTGTGTGTATATGTGTTTATCTTCTGTTACTCTAATATTCTGCATCAGGAGATGAACCGATATTCATCGAAATGAGCTAGTTTTATGAGAAATCAGTGCAATTCAGCATCCTCCTCCAAACTGGAGTAATTTAGTGAGTAATAAATTATAATGGTGCTTACTTCAGGCTTCTGAGATGTGCCAAGGAGTGTTCATTTGCTGTTCCCAGAGAGAAACAAGACCCTAAGAACCAGTGTATCTGGATGGGAGCAAACTGCCACACCATCACCACAAATATCACTAGTTGATAAGACTCTCTATATTTTCAAGACTAAGAAAACTGAACAACACGAATCATTTTAGTTATATATGGATGCTGTAATTGTGAGAAAATAACTTTTTTCCCTAATGCCTCCATTTACACTGAATTTGGGATTGTGTACTGTTGTTGTTTCCAAAAACAAGAGAGAAAAAGTGAAACACCAGAAATCACATTTTGCATCTAGAAGTAGATAGGAAATCATCAGCTGAATGAATAAATTCTAATACCATGGGATATTTCTGTAGTTAATAGACTAGCACAGGTTATAAATAAAAGCAATGTT
>NW_004445803.1:0-1243 GCF_000243295.1 Trichechus manatus latirostris | reverse complement strand
AAGCCAGTGCTGCCATGCCCAAAGGGCAGAAGAATGGGGCCTGCCGGGCTGAAAAGGTGGAGTTGCCACTCAGATGGACTAGGAGAATGAGGCAGCCCAAATTCAAGGGAGCAGAGTTGCCATTCCAGTGGGCCTGGAAGGTGGAGCTGAAGCCCAGGGCCAAGGGACCTCCACCCAGTTTCCAGAGAATGTGGCCAATATCTAGAGTCTGGAGGACAGGGCTATCATGTAAATGATGTCAGAGAACAGAGGATTATTTTAAAACCTTGAAACCTAAAGTAGTGTGTTCTGCTGACTTGCTTGGTGCCTGTTATCCCTCCTTTCCCTTCAGTTTCTCCCATTTGTAATGGAAGTGTCTTCAGTGTCCATGTTCCACCATTGTACTTCGGAAGCAGATATGTTGTATCCTAGGTTTCACAGATGAAGAGGAATTTTTGGATTTTGACTTGGAGTTGAATTAAGAGTTTTAGTATGGTATGATAGGGTAAATATGTTTACATGTGGCAAAGACATTAATTTTGGGGGGCCAAAAGGTAGAATGTCATGGATTGAATTGTGTCCCCCCAAAATATATGTCAACTTGGCTAGGCTATGATTACCAATATTGTGTGATTGTTCACCATTATGTCACATGTTGTGATTTTCCTATGTGTTGTAAATCCTACCTCTATGATGTTAATGAGGTGAGATTAGTGGCAGTTATGTTAATGAGACAGGACTAAATCTACAAGCTTACGTTGCGTTTTAAGCCAATCTCTTTGAGATATAAAAGACAGAAGCGAGTGGAGAGACATGGAAACCTCATACCACCAAAAAACAAAAGCGAGGAGAATAGCACATTCTTTGGACCTGGGGCCCCTGCGCTGAGAAGCTCCTCGACTGGGGAAGATTGATGACAAGGGCCTTCCCCCAGAGCCAACAGAGAGAGAAAGCCTTCCCCTGGAGCTGGTACCGTGAATTTAGACTTCTAGTCTCCTAGACTGTGAGTGAATAAATTTCTCTTTGTTAAAGTCATCCACTTGTGGCATTTCTGTTATAACAGCACTACATACCTTAAGCTACCCACTGAGAGACACTGGGTTGTCAGGCCTGGGGAAACCCCTTCAACTCTCCAAGGTAAGCACTAGAAGGGAGTAGTATGAGCCTCAGTGGCACGAGATAAAATAAAACACCATGCAGATGCTCTGAAAATTAAACTATCATTAGAATCAAAGCCCACAAAAATAAGACCTGCATACTAAAC
>NW_004445802.1:3413-5088 GCF_000243295.1 Trichechus manatus latirostris | reverse complement strand
ATTGCTTTCCAGGATCATATGCAAGTATATATCAGTTATCTATAAGTTACAATACTAAGAGAAATCAACTTGTATTTTGACAAATTTGTTTACCACAACACTTTTAATTTCATTCTGAAAATAAGATTGAGTCTTGGGGAGGAAGTCTGGGTAGAAAAAGTACACCTGACTGTGTCATTAGTGAAATAATTATCCACTCTCCTTGTCCTCTTGAAGTGTATGTGGTTGAGAGCATATGAAATAATTAGATAGCAACTCTGAACTGTGCTGTATGATTTGTAAAATTACAGCACTTTTTAGAAGGCTGAGTTTCTGTGGACTTACCGTAGAAGAGATGGGATTTAATCTGGGTGTGACAGCATTGGGAAGGTGTGGGATAGATGGAGGAGCTCTGAGAAAAAGAAGTTCCATGTGAGTGTTCATTATTTGCACAGGCATATGGAGGAGCACCTCTCATGGGCTGATACTAAGGGGATTTAATTGGCGTTATGTCTATAGTAGATGGAACTGAGCAATGTTGTTGATAGGTGGAGTGAAAGCAGTGCAAAACATCCCGGAGTTAATGGTGTGGTGTGGTAGGCAACAGGCTTACTGAATATGGAATTGACAGTGGCATGATTAAATTGGAAACTAAGTAATGCATGGCAGCACTGTGCAGGAAAACACCAGCAGGAAACTTTCCCTTGGGAACCTTGGACCCAGATGAGTGTTCAGCTCTGAAGTATGGGTTCTAACAAAGCACCATTAAGAGAGTGTTTGGCAGAGAGGGAGTAATGTTCCATGGAGGCATGAGGTAATGAGGGCTGTGATTGATTAGTAATGTCTGCCTGGAGCAAGGGTGGGGCTATAAAAGCATACAAGTAATATATTCACCATTCATGAACTAGAGGAAAGAAGTAAACCAAAAATTCCAGCCTGTGTGATGAAAACACAACCGGAAGCCAGTTTGGAAGAAAGCTGATGATTTAGTTTTACTTACACTTCAGTTTAAGGACAGCAGGTTAAGTACATTTGAGGTCACTGTCTCTAGTTACTGCCATGAGCTTTGGTGTACTTACTAGAGAGAGAGATGGTCAAAGTAGATGAGGCATAGGAGATAGGAATCCTATGGGGTCAAATAAATAAACAAAACTGCTTATTAAGCTACAAACTTTTATATATGTGTACGTGTGTGTAATATATACCCACACATATTTTCTTGTAATGATTATTCAGTTCCTTGAAGCTTCGTTAATTCAGGTGCCATTTTGTGTGTACTGTCAGCTAGCAGCTGGGAGCTGTGTTACTCCATTTGTTAGTGATTAAGGTGGACAAAGAACCCAATGTTCCCATTCATTCTAAAGTAATCTTTAAGGAACTATAAGCAGTAGTCACTGGAACTTGGTAGTCATCATAGTAGCGAGGAAACAGTACTTAATTTTGAGACTTCATGAGTGAGGGTTGAGTCTGGATTTAAATTTTGGTTCCAACTGTAGTGAACATGCTCCATGACCAGGGGCCAGACTTCGTTACTCTGAACGTTGCTTCCTACAGCTATAAAAAGGGAAAGTGTTGGCCTAAACTAGGAGTGGTGAGTGTGTGCTGTCCTTTTGCCCTGCATCCATGGCAAATGGGCCCTCTTTTCCTCGATCTTGGATGGGGCGACATAGTATCTTCAGCATTTGGCACCGGTTGG
>NW_004445802.1:1327-2187 GCF_000243295.1 Trichechus manatus latirostris | reverse complement strand
CTGCAAAATTAAGTTATGGAAATTTTATCCAACCCAAGTTTGCATGATTGCATCCATATATGTCAATGACATCCTCTGCCATTGAGTCTTCCTCTACTTCTCCTGTTTCTCATATCACATACGAACCTGTCTGCCACAAAAACATTTTACCATCTTCTGCCCTGTAGCTCTCGATAGCAGATATAGAGCTGTTACATTTTTAGTTGAGGTTCTTCCCAAGAGGCTGGCTAAGCCAAGCTGGCAGATCTTCCGTTCCTTGACATTTGAGCTGTAGCTGAGAGATTAATCCAGCTGCTAATGTAGCCCTACCATTGTTGGAGTCTTCGTCAAAAGACAGCTCACCTGCTGGGGTTAAGGAGGTGCCGGGTGTCTGTGCATGACCCGCTTGCCTCGTCATTGCCCACACTGTCAAGCCAATGTCCCACGCAGTGTGGGCGCAAGGATTACTATGACAGTGTCTGTCCACATCCATTTATTCCCAGCACCCAAGGCAGGCTCTTCGGCTGCACAGCATGTCAGTCTGATTATCTTAGTGGCTGGAGATATGGAGCAGAGAGTGAAATTTTTCAAATGCTGATTGAGAGAGATCCACTTAGTGCAGTCAGACAGAAGTGGACAGATAAGAACTTGCCAGATAGCGGAAGCACAGCACATTCTGTGGTTATTATTATTATTTCGGCTCTTTAATCAATGTGATTCCCTAGGTACAATCCTTGAAGTTCACTCTTTAATACAGTTTCAGATGAGAAAATAAAAAAGAAGATAGCTCTACCTTGCCTCTGTAAAGAGAATATGTTGACAAAGTATCTATACCTCAGTGCAAATGAAAAGGCATTACATTCTCTTCTCTATTACTCACG
>NW_004445802.1:0-765 GCF_000243295.1 Trichechus manatus latirostris | reverse complement strand
TTCATTTCTAGCTATTTACAAGTGTGGAATTTGCTTGTATGAGGATTGATGGTCGGTGTTATTTTGTTTATAAGGGACTGAGAAAAGAAAATATGATTATCAGTGATAAAATAAATTCATGTTCTGTTGGTCTGAGTTTTTTAGTAGGAAAAATTATTTATGTAGGAAAATATTAGGTGATGGATTTGTTTAGGGAGAATGATGAAGAAAAACGTAAGTTTCTCTCTACACTCAAGGTAACCCTAAAAACAAACAGAAAAACAAACCCGTTGCCATCAAGTGGATTCCCACTCAAGCGGCCCCATATGTTCCAGAGTAGAACTGCTCCATAGGGTTTTCATGCCTGTAATCTTTACAGAAGCGGATCACAAGGCTTTTCTTCTGTGGTGCCACTGGGTGGGTTTGAACCGCTAACCTTTAGGTTACTAATCTAGCACAAACTATTTGTGCCACCCAGGCAACTGTAAGGTAACCCTGTTGTATTTGTTAGCTGCTGTCAGGTCAGCCCCCGATACATGGCAGCCGCATGTGTTATGGAATAGAACTGCTTCATAGAGTTTTCTTGGCTATAATCTTTAAGGAAGCAGTTCACTCGCCTTTCTTCCGTGGAACCACTGGGTAGATTCCAACCACTGACCTTTAAGTTAGCAGCCAATCACAAACCGCTTGAGCCACCCAGGCTCCTAAGGTAACCCTGTTGTTGTCAGGTGCCGCCAAGTTGATTCTGACTCCTAGCAACCCCATGTGACAGAGTAGAACTGCCCC
>NW_004445801.1:3061-5096 GCF_000243295.1 Trichechus manatus latirostris | reverse complement strand
GGACCAACTGATGCATCTTAGACGGCCGCTTGCAAGCTTTTAAGACCCCAGATGCCACTCACCAAAGTAGGATGCAGAACATTTTCTTAATAAGCCTTGTTATGCCAATTGACCTAGATGTCCCCTGAAAGCATGGTCCTCAGACCCCTACCCCTGATACTCTGTCCCTCAAAGTGTTTGACTGTATTCAGGAAACTTCTTAGCTTTGGTTTAATCCAATTGTGCTGACTTCCCTTGTAGGGTGTGCTGTCCTTCCCTTCACCTAAGATAATTCTTATCTATTTATCAAGTTAGTAAATAACCCTCCCCCTCCCTCCCCAAACTCGTAACCATCAAAGAATACTTTCTTCTGTGTTTAAACCTTTTCTTGAGTTCTTATAATAGTGGTCTTATACAATATTTGTTCTTCTGTGACTGACTATATTCACTCAGCGTAATGAACTCCAGCTTTCTCCATGTTATAAGATGCTTCAGGCTTCGTCGTTGTTTTTTATCGTTGCATAGTATTCCATTGTGTGGATATACCATATTTGTTTAACCATTTGTTTGTTGAAGGGCAACTAGGTTGTTTCTATCTTTTGCTATTGTCAACAGTGCTGCAATGATCATGATCATGGGTGTGCATATATCTATTCGTGTGACAGCTCTTATTTCTCTAGGATATATTCCAAGGAGCCAGACACCTGGATCGTATGGTACTTCTATTTTAGCTTTTTAAGGAAGAGCCAAATCAATTTCCAAAGTGGTTGTACCATTTTACATTCCCACTAACAGTGTATAAGTGCTCCAGCCTCTCCACAGCCTCTCCAGCATTTATTATATTGTGTTTTTTTGATTAATGCTAACCTTGTTGCAGTGAGATGATATCTCATTGTAGTTTTGATCTGCATTTCTTTAATGCCTAATGATTATAAGCATTTCTTCATGTGTCTGATGGCCACCTGGATATCTTCTTTGGCAAAGTGCCTGTTCTTATCCTTTGCCCATTTTTTAATTGGGTTATTTGTCTTTTTGTTGTTGAGGTTTTGCAGTATCTTTAGGATTTTAGAGATTAGACTCTGATCAGATTTGTCATAGCCAAAAACTTTTTCCCAGTCTGTAGGTTGTCTTTTGACTCTTTTGGTGAAGTCTTTTGATGAGCATACGTGTTTGTTTTTTAGGAGCTCCCATTTATCTAGTCTCTCTTCTGGTGCTTGTGGATTGTTACTTACAGTTCGTATTGTGTTTTATGCCATGTATTAGGGTTCCTAGCATTGTCCCTATTTTTTCTCCCATGATCTTTATCATTTTTGATTTTATATTTAAGTCTTTGATCCATTTTAAGTTAGTTTTTGTGCCTGGTGTGAGGTATGGGTCTTGTTTCAATTTTTTGCAGATGTATATCCAGTTGTGCTAGCACCATTTATTAAAGAGACTGTCTTTTCCCCAAAGTCTTAGTCATCTAATGCTGCTCTAACAGAAACACCACAAGTGGATGGCTGTAATAAGGAGAAATTTATTTCTTCAGATAAAGTAGGCTAAAAGTCCAAATTCAGGGCGTCAGCTCCAGTGGAAGTCTTTCTCTCTCTGTCGGCCTTCTCATCAGTGTTCCCCTGGACTAGGAGCTTCTCCGTGCAGGGACCCTGGGTCCAAAGGACATGCTCTGCTCCTGGCACTGCTTTCTTGGTGGTATGAGGTCCCCGATTCTCCACTTGCTACCCTTTCCTTTTGTCTCTTACAAGAGATAAAAGGTGGTGCAGGCCACGCCCCAGGGAACTCCCTTTACAATGGATCAGGGATGTGACCTGGGTTAGGGTGGTGTTACAATCCCACCCTAATTCTCTTTAATGTAAAATTACAATCACTAAATGGAGGACAACCACATAACACTGGGAATCATGGCCTAGCCAAATTGATACACACACCTTTTGGGGGGACACAATTCAATCCATGACACCCAATTAACGGACTTCGTCAAATATCAGCTGCTCATAGGTGAATGAATTTATGTCTGGGTTCTCAATTCTGTTCCATTGGTCTATGTATCTGTTGCTGT
>NW_004445801.1:0-1447 GCF_000243295.1 Trichechus manatus latirostris | reverse complement strand
CATTTAATTCTGCTGTAATTCTTATTATTTCCTTTCTTCCGGCACCTGAGGGCTTCTTTTGCTGCTCTCTTTCTACTGTTCCAGTTGTAGGGTTAATGTTTTGATTATGGCCCTTTCTTCTTTTTGGATGTGTACGTTTATTGCTATAAACTGACCTCTGAGCACTGCTTTTGGTGTGTCCCAAAGGTTCTGGTAGGATGCGTTTTCATTCTCATTTGATTCTATGAATTTCTTTATTCCATCCTTAATTTCTTCTATAACCCAGTAGTTTTTGAGCAAGGTGTTGCTCGGTTTTCACGTGTTTGATTTTTTTCTCCTGCTTTTTGTGTTGTTACTTTCTACTTTTATGGCTATGGTCAGAAAAAGATGCTTTGTAATATATCGATGCTTTGGATTTTGTTAAGGGTTGCTTCATGGAATAATATGTGGTCTATTCCGGAGAATGCTACATGTGCATTGGAAAAGAAAGTATACTTGGCTGCTGTTGAGTGGTGTTCGGTATATGTCTATGAGATCAGGTTGGTTGATTGTAGCATTTAGCTCTTCCGTGTCATTGTTGAGCTTCTTTCTGGATGTTCTGTCTTTCACTGAAAGTGGTGTGTTGAAGTCTCCTACTACTATCATGGAGCTGTCTATCTCTCTTTTCAGTGCTGCTAGAGTTTGTGTTATGTATTTTGGAGCCCTGTTGTTGGGTGCGTAAATATTTATTATAGTTATGTCCTCCTGGTGAATTGACCATTTAATCATTACATAGTGTCCTTCCTTATTCCTTGTTGTGGATTTTGCTTTAAAGTCTATTTTTGTCAGAGATTAAAATTGCCACTCCTGCTGTTTTCTGAGTGTTGTTTTCTGATATATTTTTTTCCATCCTTAGCATTTTAGTTGGTTTGTGTCTTTAAGTCTAAGGTGTGTCTCTTTTAGGCAACATATAGACGGATGGTGTTTTTTTATCCCATCTGCCACTCTCTGTCTCTTTATTGGTGCATTTAGTCCATTTACATTCAGTGTAATTATTGATAGGTATGAGTTTAGTGCTGTCATTTTGATGTCTTTTTGTTCACAGTTTCTTTGTTCTGCTTAATTTTTTGTGCTGAGTCATTTTCCGTTATGTATTTTCTTTTCATCTTTTTCATTGTTGTTGATTCTGTGTTTGCTGAGTCTTTATATTTTTCTAGTTTTTTATTTTGACTTGTAGAATTGTTAGTTTCCTTTGTGGTTACCTGAATATTTACCCTAATTTTTCTAAGTTTATATCAGTCTTTTATTTCTTTATATCACCTTGACTTCCTCTCCATATGAAAAATCTATGTCTACATTTTTTTATGTCTGTCTTTTTTGTTTTAATGTTGTCATCTTTTACATATTGACATCTGTTTCCCAATTTTCAGTGTTTTAGCTTTGATTTACTTTTGTGACTTCCCTATCTGGGTTGATATCTGGTTGCTCT
>NW_004445800.1:0-5099 GCF_000243295.1 Trichechus manatus latirostris | reverse complement strand
CATTTTCCAACTAGTGCCTTTTTGTCTCTCTCTATGTGCCTTTACACACACTTAGTTAATCACCCTTTGGCGTTGAGCCGATTCTGACTCATAGCAACCCTATAGAACAGAGTAGAACTGCCCCATAGGGTTTCCAAGGAGCTGCTGGTGGATTTGAACTGCTGACCTTTTGGTTAGCAGCCGAGCTCCTTACCGCTGAGCCACCTGGGTTCCTATTCACGTAATACTTCTGTTAATACTGACAAGCAGAAGTTATCTTGACCTTTTTTGTGCTTCTATAGGTCTTGGCATGTGTTTGCTTTTATTATTAAATAAAATATTTTATTTGGAATAGTTTTAGATTTACAGAAAAATTGCAAGATAATACAGAGCATTTCTGTATCCCCTCACCCAGCTTTCCCTCATGTTCACGTCTTACTTTACCAAGGTATGTTTGTCAAAACTAGGAAACCAGCATTGGTACATTTCTGTGAACTAAACCCCAGACTTTATTTCGGTTTCAGCAGTTTTCCCTCTACTGTCCTTTTTCTGTTCCAGTATCCAGCCCAGAATACTCTGTCACATTTAGTCCTCATGTTGCCTGATGTCCAATGTCTTAAGTTCCATTGTTTTATCTATTGTGTCTGTTTGTTTGTTTTCAGTTTTTTCAGGTAGGAGGGTAAATCTTGTTCCTATTTCTCCATCTTGCCTGGAAGCAAAAGTCTAAAATTAGTTTAAAATGAAACAATAGCAAAATATTTTCTTTTGATTTTAAAAATATTTGTCCTCACACTTCAGGGACAGTGTTTGTCCAAAAATAAAAGAAAAACTTCTTTCCATTTCCCTCTGGCAAATGCCCCCAGTATAGTGTAATTTTAAGTAAAATAGTCTTGTGCAGTTACTCGGAGATACTGGAAAGCTGACAATGCCAGGCCGTTGTTGACGCCGCACACCATGTACCTGCAGTCCCTCGCCTCACTGCTTCCTGTTTCACCTTATCCCAAATCTCCCCACCTGCAAAAGTGAACAGAGCTGCAGGTATGAGAAAAGTGACTAAGAAATTCTTCCTTTTCTGATTAAGTGGTATGTGAAAATAAAGTAGATCCATACTTATGATTCACACTAACCTATTGCCTCAGCTGTGCAAGACCCACAAAGAATTCCTCACAGCCCCAACAAGCATTTCAAGGCAGAAAGAAATATGACAAGACACAGGTGAGAAAATAAATTATACCAAGTGTCAACTTGGAGAAATCTATTAATGTAACTCACCACATCAAGAGATTAAAGCAACTCATATGATCTTCTCATAAAAATGTATGATAAAAGCTACTCTTATTCATGATAAAAATCACTAGCAAAAAGTAGAAGGAAAATTCTTTAACCTGATAAAAGGCACCTACCACAAACCTACACCAAACATTCTAGTGGTGAAACTTCCTTAAAAATGATAAATCACGCCTTTTATCTCCACTTCTGTTCAACATTGTGCTAGGGGTCCTATCTAACATATTAAGAAATGGGGAAAAAAAAAACCTCTATAAGCATTAAAATGAAAGAAACAAACTGTTAATATGTGCAAATGTTATAATTCCTTGCAAAGAGAAAACCAAAATATCTACATAAAAATTATGAAAATTACCAAGGTAGCTGCATGGAAATTCAACATCCCAAAATCAATTTCATTTGTATACCCCAGCAACAAAAAACTAAGAAATGGAATATTAAAAGTTATCATTTAGAAAAGAAAAAATAAACTTGTTAGAATAAATATAATAAAAATATGCAATATTTTTATGAATAAAGTTATAAAACTTTTTTGAAGGCTATCAAAGACTTAAAAAATAGAAATACTGTATTTGTTGATAAGGAGACACAGAACCAAGGATGTCAGTACTCCCCCAAATTCTTTAATTTATAAATTCAATATAATTCTAATTAAAATCCATACTTTATACAACACAGAGATATTTTCTGGAATACAAGTTGGTTTTTTTTTTAATTTACATAAGAAAAAGCAAAGGACCAAGCTGAGAGGCTCTGAAAAAAAAGCTAGTCTGAAGTGAGGGGAGCAGGAGCTTGCCCAATAGGATGTTAAGATTTAATACAAAGCTACAATCATTAAGATGAGTGGTATTGACATAAGGATAGATAAATAAACCCTTGGATCATAATAGAGGGCCCAGAAACAGACCACGTTGTATTAGTCGGGGTAATTCTTGATTACGCTACAATAACTCATAAACCCTTATTCTGAGCACCTCATTTGATGGAGAGATCTTCCACCCTAAATGGTATAAGATGGCTGAACACATGACATCCAGCACTGAAAAGATGAGATTGGCAGCAGCTTATTAGTTACATATACTCACAACCTAAGAGAGGAGGACACCACACACCATGCTGGGCCACATGGGGTATGTACTTGGGAATAGAGTGACCCAGCAAGGGCTGTGAGAGGCAGGCTTTGTAGTAACAATAGGGTGAGGTGCCCCCTGGTTTCCACAGGAGGATGTGATGGGCTTGTTTGAATACAGTCATGTTCGGCTTAAGGTCCATCAGAGCAACGGTCCAACCGCAAATATGTCCCACCTCGTATATGTCAAAGCAGCCCTCCTTTTGTTGGTTATTTCCCCCTAATGATTTTATAAAGACCTCAAACCCAGACTCTTGCAGCAATGGACCACAGGTGGGAAACAGGCAGGTGAGGCAGAGGACATGGTTCTGGGAGCGCGCTCTCAGGCTTTGTCTGTTGGGCAGGTGGGAGGGGGGATGGTGGCACTGCTCCTCAGGTGAGCAAAACAGCCGGGGCGGGGCTGGGCAGGCTCCACTTCCTCCTTTCTCGCTTCCTTTCCCCCCTCCTGCCACCGCCCTCTTGGCTGCTGCTGCCACCACCACCACTGCCCATTTCTCAGCCTCCACCACAGCTCCAGAAACAGCAGTGCCAGCAGCAGTGATGAGGACAACCAGGAGTGGGCTCCCATAAGGTTTTAATATAATAGGCTTTACAAGGGTTGGTTCATAATTATGGGCTGTACTTAAGTCAGATGTTGGTAACCGGGGTACTGGCTGTATATAATACAGTGTTCACACAACATCCAAATCACATAACGTCCTATTTCACAGAACGTATCGTGGACATTAAGCGACACATGACTATAATTCAGTGGACTGGCAGGGGAGTGAGATGTGTTAGGCTGAGGACTGGGTAGAATGAAACTGGTCTGGCTGATAGAGAGGCTAGCTGGGTAGACAGCCTTTTCCATTGGGTGGGGGGCATATTGGCAAGAGCAGGGGAACACATGTTAGGCCATTGGGGCCCTGTGAGATGCCAAGGCGGCACTTGGATTTTTAGGCCTTACACTACAACCCTGAAAAATAAACAAAGGTTACTTTTCACTCATGTCATTGATCACCGAAGGTCACAGGTCTCTCCCCGGTGCTCTCCTCCAACATGAAGATCTGCACTGCCTTCATTTTGCAACTCTACCTTCTTGAGATTCTTCCTTTGCAACTACAAGAATGAGAGAGTGCGTACACACGAAGACTCACATCTGCTTTTAATTGCCTCATATCACTCCCACTCACATTCCCACAGGCAAGAATTCAAGATTGTCTTCTCAACTCATCCACAAGGAAGGCTGTGTGGCCAGGAACAGAAAATGGTGTGATGAACCAGCCTTGTCTCTGCCAAAGTATGGAAACTTGACATATGAAAGAACTGGCATAGCATATCCCTGTGAAAAGTATCAAACAGTCAATCAATGATGCTAAGGAGGAAGAAAAAAAAAAGAAACTATTTTTCTTCACATTGAACACAAATAATTTCCAAATGGATTAAAAATGTCATTGAGAAAGGCAAAGGAAATATAAGAGAATATCTTTATGACCCAGGCTTTAAGAAAGAGTTCTTAACACATAAAGAAAGCACAAAAAGAGATGATGGATAAATAACACGCCATAAAGAAAAAGAAAATAAAACTACAAACTGGTATATTTATTTTCAATACATATAACTGACAAAGGATTAACATCTAGAATATAGCAAGAACTACTACTAATCAATTTTTACAGAAATACAAACAATAGAAAACTTAGGCAAATGATATGAACAAACATATCATATAAAAGGAAATATGAATAACCAATAATCGAATAAAAATTACATTACTAAGTCAGAAAATTCAAATTTAAATCACAATAGGATTCCATTTCACAACCATTAGATGGAAAAAGTTAAAAAAAAGTCAGACAGCGTCAAGTGTTGGCAAGGATGAGGATCAATAAAAAATCTTTCCCACAACTGGTAAAAATATAAATTGACAGAAAAGTTTGGGAAATAATTTGACACTACCCTGTAAAATTAATAGGCCTACTTCATGAGATAGCAATTCCGCTCATAGAGAAATTCTTGCACGTATGAGCTGTAACTAGAAACTTCAATATAAGTGATAATCTTGAAAATAAAGTGTCAAGTGAAAAAACAAGATACCAATGAATACCTATAGGATAAACTTTTAAAGAGTTTAATCAAGCAAAGCTAGGCACACTGTTTAAGAATCCATAGATGCGTGCTATCACTATAAAGAAAAGCAAAGAAATGGGCAAAAATGAAAATTTAAGGTAGTGGATACCTCTGGGGTATATAGCAAGAGAGTTGGGTGGGGAGAAACACATGGGAAGCTTCAAGAGTATGAGTCAAGCTGGATTTCTTAAGTGGGGCAAAGGGTTCACAGGAGTTCCTTTTATTATGTAAAAAGATGGTATTTGCATTAAAATTACCATAAATATCAAATATTTAATTTTTAAAATTCACATACATACACAATAGAGAAGAAAAAAGTAAATACGAACTTACTCCTACTCCAGAGAGCTGTTGATTTTGCAATTGCTTGAACAGAAAGAATGAGAGTGTAAGTTCTCTTTTTACACTTAGTCTAAAGTGAGATCCACTTTCATTTTAACATTTTAAATGTTGCTTCATTTTACAGCAGTTAGAAGACCCTCCCAGCATAATTTATTTCATTCTGTTTTTATTTAATGTCACAATCTCTTTTATTTTTTCCCAGTGGCCAGGTTCTATCTGCTCTTCCTAGAACCTCTAGGCAAGTTGAAATTCT